>NC_048292.1:25136317-25286317 GCF_009762535.1 Notolabrus celidotus
ATTACATTTTGTCATTTCTGCAACACTTTGTGACCTGTTTTTAATAACAGAGTGAAATGAATTCAGTATTTTACATGTTTTTGGTGGGATAGAGCTCTTTCAGTTATTTTTCAGTCAAACTGGTACATCTTCAGTAGAGCAACACAGACCTCACATTGCAACAAATTAGACAGGATGACATCATGCTGCAACTTCAACAAACTGTAAAATAAAACTCCCTGATCACACTCATCAATAAGACCTTTTTAAGATCGAACTGATTCAGTATCCAAATCAAAACATTGATTTTTATGAAATATGATCAAACATGGTTTTGACTTCTTTGTAAATAGACGCTTTTATTTTCCCCAAATCTGTTTTTATCCCCTCCTACCTGAAGAGGGCGCACATTCCTTTCATATGTTTTATGCAAAACTGAAGCGCACCTGATGTCTCTTCCTGTCACATGAGAGGCTGACTCACTGATCAGTGTGGTCAGTGAAAGTGAGTCATGCCTGGGATTCCTTTCGTCATGTTTCCTGTGGTAGTGTGATGTAGCTTCTAATGTTATTGAATTTTAATCTCCAGCATGTATGTACAGACCACAGATGAGTGAATATAAGGGAAGGCTTTCAGTTCAGATTAGACGGCATTATGCAGACACTGAACAGGACACCCTGATCCCAACACAAATGGACCTCCAGACGGCCAGAGACACAGATTAGCAGAGAACACTCTTCCAGACGTACACATACCTACATACATGCAAATGGTTGGGGTCACAGATGACAGGCGCACCATAGTTTCTGGTATAGTTTCATTTCCATGTGTGGAACAGAGTGTAGATTTCTGATGCAACATGGCAGCAGGTTCAAAAGGCTTCTGTCTATCCAGATAGTCTCACAGAACATCCAGCTGTGAAGTCTCTCCTCTGACACACACAGTCAATAAGAATTCAATCTTAAATCCTATTACTTTAATGTAAACGTAGCTTGTAGCTTTGCAATAGCCATTCATTAAACTCTTCCAGACAATACTGTAAAGTAAGATGTAACTTTGTCTGAGTTTAAATGAATTTATTTCAAGTCCAGGTTAAATTCTTCCCTTCGATGTTACCTAGAAATAAAACAAAATCTATACGGCCTTTTAAGGGACTATTTGATGTGCTGACTGGCAATCTGTGGAAGAATTTTGAGCCAAAATAATAACAATATTATAATAATAATAATATATAATATATATATATAATAATATTCACTTTTTATCTGAAACTTTATCCTACTTAATTGCGAAAATGCATTCTTTCCGCTAACGATTTTCACACTGTTGCATGCTAAGCTCTTGTGCCATCACTGTCTTCATTTTCCCTGTTATTTATACCAAATTATAAAGCTCTTTCTAACCACACACTTAAAAGTAAGTGTCAGTTGCCTTTTATTGGTGGGGAACTAATTATAGTAACTTTGGGACCAGTAAAATAGAGCGCCAAGAATTGGACTCTTAAACTTTGGTACAATTTATTTTCAGTTCTTTATTGTTGCATTTAAATACAAGCTCACACAACATGCATGTTAGGAAAGGAAAAGTTCATTTTTATTTATATTTTTGTATTTTAGTTATTGTTGAGATTAAAATGCCAAGATTAATTCACATTCATGTCTGAATGCTAACTGTGTAGCTGGAGCCAGTTAGCCTTGCAGAGGTGAAAATTAAACAAGATGATATAGCTAGGTTAGCTTGGTCCAACAGTAGTATGATACATTTTCTGAGCTCACTAAATAGCAGTAATTTATGAACCCCTTAAGAACACATTATGTGTTGATTATGTGTTGACAGAAAGATCATTTTAACCAGTATAACAAAAAGTGAACCTAAATCTGACTACCAACCCCAGCTTTAAGACACAGACATGGGAATTTTATCATCTTGCACTTAGCTAGAAATTATTTCATTTCTCAATATCTCATCCATTCCTCTGGTCAAAGGTGTTAGCTTATGTGTAGCCCTTGTTCTAGCAAGGATGGGGTGTTAGGGTTAACCCATCCTATCATGTGGGGAATAACTCAATAAAAACTGCATTTTTGTGGGATGTAGAAGTGATTCTGAAGGACTTCTAACTTTGATATTACTCCTCTATTAGTGGCCACAGCCAACACAGGTCAACAAACATCCAGATGACTCATCTAACGCTTCAGTCATTCAAATCTCATGTGTTTTTCACACACACCAACCTGCAATCATCCCTCACAGCCAACTAACCACCAAGAACCTCATAATCAAGATATCTCAGAGTCAATGACAGCTTCCAAGAAATGCTTCCTCTACTTCACCACCACCCACAGACAAACAGTTATATAATGCTCAAAACAAGAGACAGTACAACGCTAATGAAATTGAAAAACAGAAGCATCAGTGTGACAGAAAAACAAGACGGTGTTCAATATTAAAAAGGCAGAATTATGTAATTTGGGCATGTATCAATATTCAATTAGCCACATAGAAATAACTGACTGTTCTTATTCATCGTCTCAATAAAAATTTTACCTTTTATCACACTATAGGTTGTCTTGTAGCCTTTAATCCAAATGTGAGATAGGCAAAAATATGATTGGCTGAGAACTATCAAAGACCTCAATTAATACAAATATTTACTTCTGGAGTTCAGCCTGTCTAATTTCGGATAGATGGAGGAAAGTTCATGTCTGTGTCAACAAACCAAATTAGATTTTTTTTTAACCCATCCTTTATTGATAGATTCCTTTCTCATCTTGAGAGGTTGAACATGAAAGATTTCATCCATCAGTATCTATTGTATCATTGTCCAGAGAATAACTCCCTGAAACCTGACGTATTAGCAGGTTGAGTGAGACTTAATTGTCAGTCAATCAGATAAAACAGTTAGCGTTCCCTTTGTGACCGAACACTAGATAATGTTGTTCTTCAGGCTACACCCTCAATAATAGAGACAGCAAAGGTGTTGCCTCTGACAGCTGATGTTTGAACACCTACACACAAATGTTATGGTTACCAGAGGTATGCAGCTGTGGGCAGGACACAACTAAAGTCATGTCAGACTACAATATACACGGTTCCCACACATCCTGGTAAACATGGATTCAAGATTCCTTTATGTCATTCAAATTCTAAACCAGACGGGTACACAGTTCATCGAAATCTGCTGCATCTGACTGAGGACACTACACAAATAAGATCAAATATATGTACATATAGATAAACACATATACTACCAGTCAAAAGTTTGGACACAACTTCTCATTCAATGTTTTTTTATTTATTTTAATTGTTTTCAACATTGTAGATTAATACTGAAGACATCAAAACTATGAAATAATCTGGTTTTTCCATAATCTGGATTACAACAAGAGTCAAGTAGTGCTATCCATAACCCTACCTCTGAACAACACAACTGATGGTCTCAAACACATTAAGAAGGCAAGCCATTCTACAAATGAACTCTTGACAAGGCTCATGTTAATTAGAAACCATTCTAGGAGACCACTTCATGAAGCAGACTGAGAGAATACTAAGAGTGTGCAAAGCTGTCATGAAGGAAAAAGGGGGCTACTTTACAGAATCTAAAATATAAAACATATTCTGCTTTGTTTAACACTTTTTTGTTCATTAGATAATTCCATATATGTTCTTTCATAGTTTTGATGTCTTCAGTATTAATCTACAGTGTTTCAGATAATTAAAATAAATACAAACCCTTAAATAAGAAGGTTTTTCCAAACCTTTGACTGGTAGTGTATGTACATATAAATAAACATATACATATGTAAAGGGTATCAATAAATAAATACTTCTGTGAAAAAAAGCTCAAAGCAGTTTAAATTAAAATGTATGTAAAAGCAGAGAAAACCAGTAAGTCGTAGCGTGTATGTACATGAAGGGAAAACAACTTGAATACAGTTGACCAGTTCTCCTGTCATGGAAAACACACATGAGAAATGAGAGAAAAAGCTAAATGTCCTCACAAATCTTGTTCTGTTCTGAAAATTATTTGAGCAATCTTCAAATTTCAATATCAGAGTTTGTAAAATAGATTGCACTGTCATCTAAACGATGTTAAGGATCACATCAGATAGGGACAGTGGTTTATAGACAATAAAGTTACACCCTGTGAACACCACACGGTAACACCTGCAGGCTGGATGAGGTAACGTTACAACTGTGGCGGCCGAAACTACAAATTACATGAGAAATTTTTTTTCAAATGTAGTAATATGAGTCACTCCTGGATGCTCACTGTAGTTTTTATTAGGTTTAATGTCGCTTTTTTTCTCGTCTTTTTTAAAAAGTTGAATATTGTTAAACTGGTTAGCACGCTTGGTTCAGTTGCTGAAGTTGATGTACTAGCTAGCTCGTTTCATATGCAAAGGTTTAAGGTTGGCATTCAATTCTAGCTCAGAGCGCTCGTTTCAAATGTGTGTTTGGCATTGTAGGGAGAGTTTCATAGCAAATGGGACACCATGGTGAAAAATATGAATGGCAGCCAAACTGTGAGGGAGTCAAACATGGGCTGAATAATGGCGAGCATTGACTTCTCAAATACAGTGCTGCACTGTTCTTGTAAACTGGACCCTGTCATGACATGAAATGTGTAACTTTTGTAGCTTTGTCTCCTAGCACGTATGAGCAATATGACATAGTCCTTGTAAGTCTTTGATTTCTGTCTAGTTTTGTATAAAATTGCTCATTGAATGAAAATCTAAGGATGCAAAAAGTACATTAAACAGATGTACACTGATTAATTGTTGCACATGTCTGGACTTTTAAAGTGAAACAGTGCAGGTTATTCATCGGCTGTGAGACATTAGAGCTCTTATTGTGACAGTGAGTAACTTTCAAGAGGTGACAGCAGCATGAAAGATGAAGTACTGTCAGATTGATATGATCTCTGTTGTGCTGCATGTTGTACTTGTTGTTCTTAATTCCTCATATAGAGATCAGGGTTATGTCAGTGGGACATCCACCCTGAGAGTTAAGAGGATAAACAGCAGCTAAAAGCAGAAACTGTGCTGTAATGATATGACATGGATTAAGGAGATATTAACCACAGAGACTGAGACCCGACACATAGACAAACCTGATGCCACACAGCAGAAAGTTTGTTGAGAAGCTGCTTTAGGCTTGATATTTTACTCTGGATGTCCACACTGACTTACATATGTTATAAATAAAGACATGTTTAGATCACCAAATTAATGAGTTGATTAATTGGATGAAGGATAAATAGCTGTTGTCTGAGGATTAAAATAAAAACATGAGTCAGTTTATATACGAAAAGTGATTGGAATACAAAGGTTTTTAAGATTTCGAGGGCCATGGACTGTTCAGGCAATGAAGTAGAGAAATGCAAAGAAAAATATCAGTTTTGTTAGAGATCCAAGATAAGACTGTTTGAGCTGTCTTCCAGCGGGGAGGACAGCGGATCAGTGAGGTTAAAAGTTTCCTGGAACAATCCACCTGCTGTGACGCTTGAGGAGTCTGTCATTGACAAAAAGGCTTAATGGGTCTACACACAGACCTGCAGCTACGGATCACAAGTATCTCGTTTATACCGACACATTTGACATAATCATTTATATGCATTAATCCAAATAAGTCTGTTAGAGCTTTGCGTTGAATTATATGAGTACATTGTTATTTTTAATGTCTTCTTTACAAATGTCAGCGGCCCAAAACATTCATGATGCTTTTATTTAAGTTCAAGCATTTTTTGAACAGTTCTACCAAACGTGTGAAAAAGTTACTCTCAGCCTTTTGGTACTAACAAAGTTCTCCAACTGCAATCAAACCAAAAACCACAAAAATCTCCCCATGTGACATTTTCTCATGGAAACTGATGTGATAAATGACTGTTAACTCAACAGGTTCACACTGAGTCCAAACTGAGATACACATTTGCAGAAGTGACCTGCTGCAACCCTGGGAACTCATCACTGACGCTCGCATCTATCAAAGTGTTGCATAAGAAAGTGTATTTTTTAGAACCATCAGTTATTTCAGCATCAAAGGGATTCAGCTTTCTGTGCGGTGTGATTTTTATATTTCACAAAGTGTCAGATGAGGTACTTCCTTAAAAATAATCATGCATTGTTATACAGAACAATGCAACTCTTTTGCAATGAATCAGATAGATTTGTGGATTGGTAGCTCTGACGCAGGCAGACCTGAGGGTCAAGCTGAGTATCATGTAATCTGGCGTCAGACATTACGGATTTTATAAATGACTCAGTTTTGGGGACAAGCAACCAGAAATGTCAGAAAAGCATTTCTGACCCCTGTACCATTATCCTCAGAACACCTTCCTTCAGGCTGAATGCTCTTTAACTCAACTTCATATCTCATCATATCCCCTGTATTTTCTCCCTCTTGTCTGTTCTGTTATTACATTTTGAATTCACGTACTCTTGAGGTGCATGATAATATTTTGTGCATAATGTCATTAATACATAGTATGTTTCACTATAATGTGCCTTCATTTCATCAACTATATTTCAATTCATCTGAAAGGGCACAGTTCTCTACAAAAGTGATGCTCCATCAGGGGTTGGCTACATGTACAAAGGGATATCTCACCTTCCATTGCTAAGAAGCTCAACTAGCTTAAAAATGTTGCCTTTGGTAGCCATGGAAGTGTAGCTAGCAGGTGAATGTCTTTACAGTTTACTAAAGAGAATTTCAGATGAATATATGGTTAGGTAAATGTAGCGATCATTTGTCCCAAAAGTCAAAATCTGATTAAAAGTACTCCATGGGTCACTGATGCATCATGGGGATTTGGTGTTTGAAGGCCAAAGAAGGCCGGTGTCCATGCAAGAGTTCTGCATGTCTTGTAATTCACTGGCAAAAGCAAACAATTGAACCAAGAAAATCATGGCTCCTGCTTCCTCTCTTCGGATGGTAAAAGTATATAGACCAACCCGGGTGCATGATGGTCCCCTGACTGCATCTTTTCATTCTTTGTTTACTTAATACTAACAAATAGTTCTTAAACTAACTCTCTTCTACAAACAATTTGCAGAAGTTAGCAAAATGTAAATGGCTAAAGGAGTTAGCTGTAACAAATTAATGTTCAAAAAGTTAGCTAAAAAAGCTTTATGGTTCCAGAAGCTAAGAAGTTTGTAAAGCTACAAATTGATTCATTGTTAGCGCAATCAAGAATAATGTTACAAGAAAAGGTTTGATGTGAATTCTTTATGAAAGATAAGATGATTCATCAAAAATGGAAAAGTTAGCTAAAAACAGATATTGTTTACAGCTAGCTTAAAGTTGTTTTCAGCAATGAGATAGCAAGCTAGAATTTGATTCATGTTTTAAGTAATTACAAAATTGTATCCAATGTCAACAGGTTAAATAAAAAAGGTAGTTAGATAAAAGTAATATGTTAACAGTGTAGAATTATATAAATATATGAATTGTTGTAGCTTAAAGTAGCTTACAGTTTTGAGGTAGAGCTAAGTCAGTAAGATGAAATTTATACACAACAATTAATAAAGAGCTACAATAGCTACAGAATATAAAGTAGTTTGTAAACTGTTTTGATATGATTAGCTAAAAAAAAAAGTTTTTAAATGATACATAGTTTGAGTTGTAGGCAATATATAGAATAGTCCAATTAATTAATGTTGACAAGTTCACATATTAATGGTTGTAATAGCCTAGTTATGGTGCTTTATAATTGTTACAGCGGACTCTCTCTCAGGCATTGCCAGTAAATGATTAAAAGTGATTAAGGACTGGTCAAACTGGTGCCCAATGTGAGGAAATATTTGTGAGTGCCGCTACAGAGGACATCAAATGCCCTCTTTTTGTCTCTTGATGCAGAGTATTGATTGAAGTTATTGTCAGCGAGTTAACAATAAAAGGAACTTTCAAAGGAAGAGCAGACACAAGTGTGTGTAAAGAGCATCTGGAGGGTCATCAACGTGGGTCCACTTTGGATATAGTCGAGAATTGGTAGAGTTTAAAGCTAAAACTTTAGCTGTTAATGTAAGATATTCCAGAAACAATAACCACTTAAACTTATGACTGTTGAATGACAGTTTGGAACAATTAAGTCAATTGAGGAACATCTATATTACAGGCATGATGTAAAGCTGTGAAGTTATTTTATTGAGTGATGTTTCCCTTTACATGTGATGTATTAATTCCTTCCCGGCTGTGTTAGCAAGTGAATATGATGTAACATTAAGACAGACAGTGCCAGGAGAACTCTTGATTGGTCCTCTGTTGCAACATATGCGTATATTCATGTCCTTCCAACAATGTCGGAATCAAATGACCGACTAAGACAATCACAGCTTGAACCTCCTGTTGCTTAACAGTTGCATAAGATCATTAACTAAAAGCCTGAAGTGTAAACAGCCAGCATTTGTTGGTACACAGAACAACTCATTGCCAACCGGGTGGCACATTTGGCTCTGTGGGTGCTTTGGACCAGTGACATAAGCCAGCTCACTGCTGAATTTCCCAAACCCCAGAGCGCTCTTCACCCCCATCTGTAATTATAGTCTGGGTTAGAGGAAATGTTTGGCAGCTCTGATGACACGAAAAGTTAAAATCCTCTCTAACACCACCGTGTAGGTTTGAACGACTAAGTCTGAGGTGTTATTTAAACCAAAGGGGAATAAACTCAGACACTAAACTTTGAGGGGAAGTGAGTGTATGTCTGGAGTTTGGTTGTTTTGTTTATGTTTGTTTTGGTTCAGAGCTGTTGTTGATGCATGCCAAGAAAATTAACTAAACTGAGATAACATTCAAAGTAATGTGTAACTTTAGATTAATACAAAAAGAAAATAGAGTAACAATCTATTAAACTATAAATATGTAATCCTACAAATCTGTTTGTTTCACTTCATTGTAATCCCTTACTGTCATGTCTTGTAATCCATGGACTCCTTGTGCACTTTACTCCTGGAATTTAACACACACAGACACACATACACACACAGATACAAAAACAATAGCTTGAGGCGCTCAGATTCAATAAACTCTTGGTGCACTGAAGAAATGTCCGTCTGGGTCTCTGACAGAGGCAGATTCAGTTCATTCCGATGTTTTTCCTCTCACTGAGCACACAGACGTCCTGTGCAAACATTTATTAGTGCCCACATTGAGTCTACATGCCGTGACTCGCAGTCTAGACCATCCAATGATCCTGTATGGACATGTGGTGCTTCTCAAGAATGTCTTTTTATATAATTTTGCACCAGGTACATGTAATTGTTAAATGTATTCCAGTAAAACCTTGTTCAAGGTGAGGCATGGAAGAGGTCACGGTTGGCCATAAGGTCAAAGGCCAACTACGTAGTTGTAGAGAAACATTTTTTATTCAACCCCAGATTATGTCATGAACCATGCAAACATTCCCTGAGGCAGCATTTATGCAAGGTTAGATAACATCGCTCTGCCCTGTTGGATCAAAAGATGCTTCATCAGCAGAAGCACCTGAAAGCTGATTGGTCACTTTGAACTTTTTAAAGCTGGTTATTACTGGTCCAGTATCAGAATACCAAGCATACATACAGTATACGAACAATACATAACCACCCTAAGACCACAGTTCCAAAGTCTGCCCTGTAAAATCTTTGTTGTTCCACAAACAACAGAAAGAAGAAACACCTGTCACATTGACTCTTCAGTGAAATTCACAAAAAAAGTCGACTGCTCCTTTCTAACCAGAGATGTGTTTGATTTGTGCATAAATTAAAAACATTAAGCAAAACCAATGTGCTTTCTTGGTTTGCATTATAAATTTTGAGATCAATCATTATTTGTATTAACTGCACCAATAATCAGCACGCAAGCACCCAAACTGGACCACAGAGCAACTGGAGAAGGTGGCCTAGACCCGACAAAGAGCTTAAGGTGATGACTTGGCCTCCAAATTTCCCAGATCTCAATCCAATCAAGCGCCTGTAGAATGTGCTAGACAACCAAGTCCAATCTATAGAGGCCCCACCTTCCAGCTTCCAGGACTTAAAGGATCTGCTGCCAGATGTATTAGCACTAGTGGAAAGAAACAGCACCTTCAGTTTTCCATGGTCTACTGAGCACTGTAAGGTCTTTTGGCTATTCGTTTTGATTTTTACGTCCTGAAACTTTTCTATCTCACTTCAGTCTTGTTATTTCAGAGCTGGCATCTGTTTCCAATGATGAAGCTCTGCATATCTTCTTCTCTCTATATGCTTAGCACCTAACAGCATACAGCAAAGTCAGCAACCAGATAGGTAATATTGTGGAGCGTTCAGTGGCTTAGAGTGACAAATATTTCCCACAGTAGTCCATAATGTGTAAGCTATTGAGTTGGATTAAATATAATGCATTGGTAAGTTGAAAACACAACATCAAAGTAAAGTTGATTCATGTAAAATTATTGAAATATGCTTTATGTTTGCTAAGGAATCACTGAAAAGGCAGCCCAAAAGTGTAGTCAGTTTAGAGCTGAAGAGTGCATGGGAAATATGTATTCTGTTCTATTTCCAGCACCTCCTGTATCAAGGGAGAACACATGACAAAACTCAGTTTGTGTGATGGCTTAACAAAGTGAAAAAAATCAAAAGTAGGTGAGGAAATAAAGTTGTGAAAAGTCTGTAAATTTGTGCAAGAAAGCATGAGAGAAAATTGGGTTACATCAACCAGTCTTATATTTGTCTCCAAATAGTGTGTTACATTATTGCATGCGTTTTTTACAATCTTCTTACTTTATCGGAGGAGAAAAGAGATGCAACATGTGCTTTCAATAACTTAGTCTCAACTGCGGCCTTCACTTCCCTACCCACCACTGGCATTACTCCACTTGGGGTTTTTTTTTTCACTGTCATGCTGAGAGTACGTGAGCCTGCACACATCACTCTACATTATTCATGCAGAGGAGAAAAGTCAAAGAGGAGGAGACGGGAGGGAAAGACGCAAATCGGGGTAGAAGGAGGAGTGCCTTACTTAGGTGGACGTGACTTTTGCCACCTTCTCTTTCCTCTTCTATTCTCTCCATCCATCTTTTTTTCTGCTTTCTAATTTCCTTGCCTCCTGTCTGACCTCATCCCCTGCTCGTTGGCGTGTCTGCAGCCCTATCCTATTAGTCAGCTTTCTCTAACCTATTAACTTGGTGAGGCATTAGGAGGAGTCAGGACACTGATATAAGAAGAAGTAAGCTTCTGTTGTCTAATAACGTCCTGCGCACAAAGGTGGCAACAAGCACTCTTTTCTTCTTTGAAGATTTAGCTCCTTTTCTATCCAGTGATTAATCTAGAGTCTATTTGGGCTTCAAGGGGAATGATGTTTATGTGTCCACTGCCAAAAGGGCTGACACCAAAGTCTGACCTGTCTGTCTGCTTTAGATGGTGATCACAACAGTCCACCCCAGAATCAGGATTAAGGCTTGGATATCGACACAGGTGGAATCAGAGTTCACACACACTGAAAAGAAATCTGTTGCATTGTGGGTGTCATTGTTTTGGCACATGCATGTCAACATCAGTAGCTGTCTTTGTTGGGCATTGAGGCAATAAAGTGTAGACGTGCAGAATTGCAGAATGTATGTTTGTATACTTGTGTTTTTGTATATTTGTATATATGTATGTATGTATGTATGTATGTATGTATGTATGTATGTATGTATGTATGTATGTATGTATGTATGTATGTATGTATGTATGTATGTATGTATATTTGTATGAATGTATGTATATATGTTTGTATGTATATTTGTATGTATGTATATTTGTATGTATGTATATATTTCTGTATGTATATATTTTGTATGTATGTATATATGTTTGTATGTATATTTGTATGTATTTATATTTGTATATATTTTTGTATGTATGTTTATATGTTTGTATGTTTGTACGTATGTTTGCATGTATGTTGTCAACTGCAGTTCCTCAAGTGACCACTTGAGAATGGCTGCTAAAGCCCTGTATTCCCCATTTCTTATTCTTTGTCCTCCTTCTTTCTCAATCATAACCTTGTGTTATTAATAGAATATTATCAAAGCATTGAAAACAGAGATTTGGTTGCATAACTGCAGGTGCAATGTGACAGAACAAAACATTAGTAAGACTCACTACACTGAGACAATTTTCTGCACGATAATGGAGCTATGCAAGCGATCACGTAAAAGGGCTTTCATTTCAGTGCCAGTGTAATCAGGGATAACACATGGTCTATTTAATCTGCTCCGCTCCATTCAAGCCCTGCTGGATGACTTATCCTCTCCATTCAGTGAAAAATCTCCTCGTCAATGGCCTCTGCACAAAGACAGAAGGATGAGTTTTCACTCCGCCGCACTTTTAATGGAGGTAGTGCATTCTTTACTGAGATGCAAGGTCAACTTGAGCCGTTACGTAGGCCTGTTCTATTTGTAGAAACACCCTTCATATTCATAGACATAATAGACTTTCACAGCTCAGGGACTGGGACCGGGAAGAGGCGGCTGAGGTTTTTGGTTCCTAACATAAAACAACTATCTCTCAGTCATAATCCCTTCGGCCATGTATGGTTGGGGGGGCAGCTGGCAGGTCTTGAAGTTAGTATTGTAAATTCCAGTTTGAACCAGTGAACTTCACAAGCCTTACCGCGATGTGTGACATTGCTGTGCCTCAACGGGAAAAATGTGTGTTTAACAAAGACTTGGTGAGCACAGTCATAAAAACATAAAGGTGGATGTACACACAGTGATGCAATAGATACCATACAATGGTATCTATGTAGGTCAACTGATCCCAACTTTCTCACGTTTCTTGTCAGACATACTTACACAGCTGAGTCAGATGACCCAGAGTAGCCCTCTACATCTCCTATAGTGTGCCATTGTGTTGCAACCATTGCAAAAGGAAGGTATGCAGATGCAGGGTGTCAGATTAGCTTTTACTGTTTGAAATACTAGAATAGAATAGAATAGAATAGAATAGATGGAATAGAATAGAATAGAATAGAATGCCTTTATTGTCATTGCATGACACACATACATACATACATACATACATACATACATACATACATACATACATACATACATACATACATACATAAACCATAAACCTTTAAAAAAAGAAATTACTTAAAAAAATAAATACTATTTACAGTTATTTAGTATGTACAGTTTTTATTTCAGTGAGTATTGCTCGTGGGGTGGGGTGGGGGGGAAGGATATTGCACATTTATTTATTGCACGTGAGGAGGTGTGTAGTCAGTGTGTTTTATGGTGAGTGTTCAGAGCGTTGATGGCTCTAGGGAAAAAACTGTCTATGTAGCTTAAGAGGGAATCTTTGTAATGGCACAGACAATTCACACATTTACTTCAAGGGAGCAGCTTCAACTCCAACCATTCATCCAGTTTCCTAAGCTAGCTATCCAACCACTGTTACAGCTATTAGTATACAATTTCAACTGTTTTTCAACTGCTTTTAGCTTACTTTTAGAAAGATTACATTTTAAATTGTTTCTTACTTTAACCTTACTTACTTTACAATTTGAAACTTAATTACAACACAACCATTTATCCAGTATAAGCTAGCTATTTGAACTACCTGAACTACATTTCTTGCTACATCAATTTTGTGTGTTACTTTAAGTTAGCTATTTACATTGTTTATTGCTACGTCTAGCATGTGGTTCAATCTGTTGATCCATTACTTTGAGATGCTTTTAACTGCTTTTAGCTAGCAGCATGTTTAGCTAGCAGCATGTCTCTAAGCTAGGTATTTCAGGTTCTTCTACTGCACTTAGTTTGCTATTTCAACTTTTTATCCACTACTTTAAGGTGGCTTTTAAACTTTTGATCTTGAGGGCACCTTAGCCTACCACCCTGTGAACCTCAACCAGAGCTTTCATTCAGTTCAAAAATTATACAAGCATTTCATGTGTGCCTGCACTGAAGCTGAGTCAACTTTGACAAACATCATTGTCCCTTCATGCAGTTGAGTTGCCGAACTGGTTGATCATGGGGGACCAGATTTTTCATCAGCTGATTCACTTTTCATGGTGTTGACAGATGCACTGATAAAAAATCCAATCACTCCATTCGCTCTCTCATGTGGGTTTGCAGTCAAATTGAAGTGTCTCTACGTAAAGGTTTGAAAAAATGGTCACCCTATACATGTAGAGTCAGTGTTAGGCTTCTATGAATGTGAGTGTCATTATTTAATTTAATTATTACAATTATTTTAGAGTTTAAAGAGTTGAATTTTGGTTGCATATGAACGTGTGTGGACGTTAAGGGTGCATGTGGCCAAGATTACTCTGAGCTCAAATGGGACAGGGACACATGTCCGGCTAATCAGAAGAGCTTAGCAGGTGGATGAGGACGAGCTGCTGTGTCATGTTAAAGGAGGGACAAAGATAGAGACTGAGGCAGTGCATGGTCACATGGGGCTGGTGAATCAGTTTGTGGAACAGTATGTGGAGTTGTTGAGAAAATGTCACCTTACCGACTTTTATTTGCCACTCTTTGTGTGCCTGTAACCTGCGTGAACACAGACAGTCCTTTGTCAGTGCAGAATTAAAGCAGCTATTTGTGGAGCTGCTGGCTTAGTGTTGCCTTTAACACCAAGGCAAGGTACTATTTGTATGTCTGACACAGCAACTCCCTCTCCCACAGAGATTAGAGTCATAACAACATAACCACCAATATCAGTGCAAGAACACAGAAAGTCTATTTCAGGCTAGACACACCGTCAAAAAGAGCCAGTCGTTATTACATTTCCAACACATTCTATTGATTTTTTTTATTAAGCATTATCATTTTTTATTTTCATATTTTAGTGGGGATATAAAAACAGGTATAGATTTCAAAAGCCCAATAAAATACTGCAGTGGGAGGTTATGAGATGGAAATATTCTGCATACTCAAACTATGTTGGCTAAGTGGTTCAATATCCATGATAATATCATGCAAAGTTAAAATGCAAAGTGGCTTTTTCGAGAGCAGTGACGTGAGGGCTGAGGAGAAGGTAAACCTGTCAGGAGTCACATACACATGTGTGTATCTGTGTGTGTCTCCCCACATTGAGTGTGTGTTGGTGAGCTTGCAGTGTGTGGTGAACCTGACTGCAGTCACATAGCCAGTAAGCCCACTGGATGGCTGCTGTGAGCCAAGACACTTAGTCTGCCCATGATTCAGACTTGAGGAAATACTGAGCTACACTGCCAGATGCAGTGTGTGAATGAGTGTGTGTGTGTGTGTGTGTGGGAGAGAGACAGGGGATGGGGAGGAAATACAGGGCTTACTACACACTATTCAGCAGCTTGTGTGGCACCATGATTCACTTCTTTGCTCTAAAACTGCTCTTTTATTTTTGTAATAAACTGACCTGGTGGTGGCAGTGTATAGAAGGTCAGGTCACCAAAGTTTTTGTAATAATTCCATAGAGACCATGAATCCTTTTGTATTTCAGAAAAAAAATAATACTGATTAATCTTAAAGGCTTGTCTAATATATAATGTATATACAATTTTCCTTCCTCAAGACATTCGCCTCTTTGAGAAAAGCAGTCACAAAGAGGAAGCAGTCAAAGTATCTAATCATTAACTGAAGCAAAATGATGCAATCTTCTGAAAGACCTTGACACTCATCTATAAAGTGCTCGGGGTGCACTGGTTGAAGGCAGTATCCTCACTCTGACATCTCTCCCAAAGTGCATGTCCACTGCATGTGTGTGTGCTTGATTGTATGTATATATACACCAAAAAACTGTGTGTGTAGCATGACAAAACAAACAACACAAGTGAAAAAATTGAATTTCCCCCCTGGGGATTAATAAAGTATGTTTCTTTCTTTCTTCTTCTCATAAACACAATTCAGTGTTAGCTTATGGGCACACACATACTGCAACAACATAATACAACTGGCAATTGTGTCACTCAATCCAATGATGTTCAGAGTGTGGTCTAATTTAAAACATAAGTGATGCTCAAGAGATCCTTCTACCTGATTTAGAACAATCTACTGTAGGAACATTACATCTTGTTCCTACTATTATACTTGAACATATTTTAGGTGCATTCATCAAAACCACACAAGACTGAACATGACCAATAAGAGGATGTAAAGGTCATAACAAGGTTTCTGTATGTATCCCTACAAAAGGATTATTCAAACTGATTATGTTTCAAGCCCAGTATGCTTGATAATGTCAGTCACACAGTAGCTTCAGAAATGTTGTTTTTGTTGGCATATGAAATCTTACACTGTACCACACCTGGATGAACTTTCCCACTACAACCTGCACTGTTTTTCCAGAAACTTTAAACCCTACTGGGAATTTCTGTTAACCCTAGAACACTATTGCTAAAATTAGTAACACTAATGCTGGTGTGTTTTTTACCCAATATAGTATACCCAATAAAAAGTACTTGTCATCAAAATACATATTAAAAAGTGACAATTCATGACAAATTAGAGTAGTGTTCTTTTATTTTCAACTGTGCCATGTTTTCCTAAAAATTCCTAAAACAAAGTGATGAAACTGGAAACTTGGTGTTCGGCCCACCCATTCCTGGGACATTTTGAACTTCCCTGGTGAAGGCACAGTCTCCTTGACACACAGCTGCAGGAGAGAGAAACAAAAAATCACTATTGCTGGATGAAAATCACCTGAACACGTGCCTGTAGGAAAAAACGGGTTTTGGAGTAGGGAAACACCCACACCTTCAAAGACGATGCTGAAGCTACCCAGGGACCTATGACACTCAGACAAACGCAACATAACGAAAGTCATGTAAATATGTTTGCTCGGGTCAACATCACCGGGTCAGCATCACCTAGCGATAGTGTTCTAGGGTTAAGGTCAAAGCTAGAGCTAAGGTCTCTCTAGATTTGGTTAACATGAATGTAATCAATGACAGATGGAAAAGAGGCTTTTTTACCTTGTGCAAGTCTCAATTAGCTGCCTTGCAAACAGCTTTGTGAGGTACACCGCTAAATGCTACATTAGCATGCTAACATGCTCACAATGGGAACCCTATCAGTCTATATTATGTCAACTGGCATGCTCTGTATTGGCCCTTGATAAAGTAGCAGAGTACTGTTGACACTCTTGGATCTGCCATTGTTTCTACCTGGTAAGAATCCAGGAATGTTGAATGTATAAAATATCATTGCAATCCTCAAAATGATTAACTTCAAGAACAAGTGCTCAGGGAGAGTTAAGAGCCAAAGCTGTGAGGACAGCATGGCAACATCAGTTTAGACTGAAAATGTGCAGTAAGATTCATTACACTGATCCTTTAGTAACAATAAAGGAGGGAGATATTTGACATGTTCAGCAGTCCTTTGTGATAAGTCTGCAGCAATTTTATTTTACACTATTGCCTCAGTTCTGGGGCAAAATGTTTAAAGGTCTTTTATTTATTAAGAAAAGCATTTTAAAAAGCAAAACAAAATAACCTCTTCTTTAAAAATGATTTTTATTCCTGCTATAGAGCTTGTACTTTATTACAGTCATGTCTCTGATATGTATTTTATAATCCTTTTACAGAGACCTAGAAATTTCTGATCAGTCTTCTTCTTCGAGATAGCTTATATTATTCACTCTCATGCAATCTCACAGCAACTTCCTGCTTGCCCTAGATCAGCCTGATAAGCAGCATGCGACTCGCAGTGTGTGACTAATGGGTCCTGTAAGTGATAGTAAAGGCAGGAGTGCCAGTACTCACTGTGTACACAGTAGATTAGCACCATAAAAGGAAACAAAAAGGGTAGATGGATAATTATTACTGGAGAATAAAACATCAACAAGAGCTGTGTGTTTTCCAGGAGTTCATTTATTGGTCCAGCAGATGCAAAATCAACTGTTCAACTGTACTCTCATGCACAGTCCTCAGATTCAACCGAGGGGCCTTCGCTCCACGCAGTCATTCCAAACTAAATAAATATAAATTAAGAATATAATAAAACAGTTTTTACAAAAAATTTCAAGTATCTTAAACAAACATGTTAAAAGTTTTACTGAGAGAGGTGAGCAGCAGCTTCTTCCTCAACAAAACAAACTTCTCATTCAGTCCCAACACATTATTAAAAAACACACATTATCATTCAAAGACTTCCATCAGAGTTCCATGCTATCTTCCATCCATCCATTTACATTGTACACTGACATTAACAAAGATATTATTAACAGCACGCAAAGTTTTAACAAAATATAGATGCTCACGTTTGTGCGTTTGAGACATTGACAGCAAAAGAAAAAAATTCAGTTTTCCAAAAGTGGAGAGAACTCAGTTAAAGAATCTGCAGGTACATAAAGGAACTAAAAATGTTATTCAAACTCTGAAAGTTAAACATTAAAATGATATGTGAAGTTATTAGGTGAAGTGTGATGCTTCTTCTCAAGCGATTAAGTCAAGAGAAACAGCAGAGAGAAGCAGCATTAGGCTTGCAGAACAAGCACTACAGGCACTCTACGGTATAAATCTCCCCCGTTACCGTGAGGTTATATAACATCAAGAACATAAAGTGACATAGAGATAAAGAAAGAAAAGTCTAAATGTATCCCAACTGTGCAAAATATCAATCATTTTGTAGTGTGTTAGCATACAAAGGAGTGACATAAATCATGACTGTTTCATTTGCACGTCATAATAAAGAACAAATCCATTAAAATGCGAGTGCTTTAAAAATAAGTGCCAAAATGTTGACGATGTACACTGAATTCTTTATCCTTTTTACTGATCAGTGCAACGTAAGGTTTAAAAAAGGATGATCTGAAGGTGTAACCAAATAGTGAGGGTTGGTCTTTGGTCTCTCTAAAGCAATAGACCAGAACAAACTGGTTTCCCAGAGAGCCGTCTGAGTCGTGAGATGAAATATGAATGACTGCTAATCGAAATGAGTCACAGTTTTCCTCTTTCAGTCAGAACAAGCGACACAGAAAACAAGGATTAAGCAGTCTCACAGAGAAAGACAGTTATCAACAATAGTATAAAGGGAGAACTTAAGAGTCTTGTTTTGAAATGATGTAGGTATGAGATAGAACATTCAGTAATCACTGCTCTCTTTGAACACAAAGGTTCAGTGAAATGTGTGCTTGATAAAATGATGGCAACTGGTCATCGTCTTCAGGGAGTCTGTCAGCGATCCACAGATCAGCTGTTCACTGGCAGGGCTGCAGGATGTCATGACGAGATGAGTTTCTCCTCAAGTTCTGTAAAAAACACAAAAAAAACCCACAAATAACGTAAGACTTCAGATATTGTTCAACTATTAACTTTGCAACACAGAACATTTAGGGTCCAGGAGTTCAATATCACAGCGCTCTTGCACAAATATCCCTCTGCAGTTTAATTTCTTCACAAGTTTCAACAGCTGCTTTTTCTCAGGCTCTGATTTCCTCTTTGATATTTTGAGTGGATGTGAAATCAAGCAACAAGTTCATGAGTGTGTGAACAGGTAGCTGTGTGCTGTATGTGTGGGAGGCTGCTCAGAGTTAAGCCTCAGGTGATTATGAATGAAGCTGACAAGCTCTTCACACGCCCAAAGGCATTATCCACTGTGCCAGCAGACGGGCTTAGACATGCCGTTTCCCCTGATGTAGTCAATGAGGCTTTCTGCAGATCTATTTAAACTGCCCACCTGAGAGGTACAGGTTTGTATAATGTAGAGCAGGGGTTCCCAAAGTGAGGGTTGGGACCCCCTGGGGGGTCGCGAGACAGAAATGTTTGTTTTTTTTAAGTTGTTCGTACATTACATTTTACCCACTATAGTAAAAAATATAGAGAAAAATGGAATCTAAACTTGAAATAAAACCTTGAAAATAGAAAATGTAATGAGTTTTCAGCCTGTCTTTGTTCCCAGATGACTCCTAAGTTTAGGGTTAGTGAACAGTTCATTATCAAAAGCATCAGTTTCAAAAGTTTGGGAACCCCTGGTGTGGAGACCCAACTTGAGTTAAAAGCTGATGTCATTCTTACAAGAAATAGCCTGATGAATTAAGTTTGGCAAAAATGCAGATAAAAAAACTAACAAACATTTGATTTTGGTTTTCAGTTATAGCCAACTTATCAGCATGCTACTGTCTAATTCTTCTACAGTGGACACACCTGGTAAGCACAAAACAAGCACATCTACTGGGAGCTAGCTACACAATAATCTGCAAAAATGGCAGCTGATTAGGTCTGTGGAGGTTCTCAGTCATCTAGGTCATGGTAAGTCGAAGCTAGATCCGTAAGGCAACTGGACTGGTAGAAAATCTTGATTTCTATCAGTCCAGTTGCTTTACGGATCTAGCTATGAGAGGCAGCTGATTAGTATTTTAAATATGTTTTAAAATCTTAGCTTCTAATCAGAACAATCATTACCTATAAATGTTTCTGGATAATACATGATGATGTAAGCGGGCTGTGGCTCAGTGGCTCAGTGGCTCAGTGGGTTGTCTCTCAATCAGAGGATTGGCAGTTTGATCTCAGCTCAAGCAGTCACATGCTGAGTTGGTGTTTCATTGTTTATATAGCTTTGCAGTGCAAAATACAAGCTAGCTTAAGCTATTACAATCTTAGTGAATTGAAACTGCTAGCTGGTTGTTTGGTTAATAGTTTTGCTCTTCAAAGTTTAATCACAAGAAATCTTAATATTGATCTATCACTGAAAGAAAAATGATCATATAACTGATCCTTAAGCTTTGGATACTCAATATTGTCAGCTCATAATGATTCAAACTAACTAGCTTTAAGTGTTGATGTTTGTTTACATATGTCAGGAGCATAAAAAAAAGTATCTAGTTTAAGCTTTAGTATGTTACTGTTGTGCTAACCAGAAAATAAAAATGTGTAAACTCTTCAAACTTTTTTTGGAATATTCATGATAAGTTGATTTTGGAACAGTAGTGTGGTTTAGTCTGATCAGCTGATCTCCATCCAAAGTCTTGTGTTTTAAATGTGGCTGCTGCTGGCAGATCTATGAAGCAACTGCAAAGCCTCTACAGCATGTTTACCTTTGAAAGACTAAGAGAGAAACCATTTTCAGATATTGGAGGGTGGGCCGTCTTAAAGCAGGACAAGACAGTGCCAAAAATAAACCACACACAAAGACAGAAACAGGACAGTCAGCGTGTAAGAACGTATTACAACAAGCAGATTATGACGGCAGCAGGCAGGAATTACAGGAATGTCAACCAGGAAGTGAGAGTTCCCCATGCCCAAATACTGAAGAAATGGGTTTTTATCCCTTACTGCTGCTCTAGATCAAAGAAGGATTTCCCATGAGTCAAGCCTGGATCAGACTTTACAGTGTGCTGGGAAAATCCTGGCACAAATGTCAATTTACAGACATGTGATTTAGTAATCATAATAACTGCTGCTGTGACTTTAAAAGGCAGTGTGGCAGTCCGGGAAATGAAAAGAAACACAGGATGTAAACAGTACGAGAGGAAGTGAGTGTAGCAATGAGATACACAGAGTGACACAGCCAGAGATAGAGACGTGAGCAGATACTTACAGGCAAACTTTGCCCAGCCAGTGCTGTGAGGTGCAGAGCAGAGGAAGGCAGCAGAGGAAGAGAGGATGGAAAACAAGTGAGCAAACATGCATGCAGTCTACACACAGAAATCAGAAAAGCAACAGATGATACAATGACTTCAGTGTCCTGTGTCTTAAGTTAGTTGAAGCTTCAAGAAACCTGAAGTGTGTGTGTGTTTAAGAGACGCCTACCTGTCCAGCCAGCGAGAGAGGGAGGTGGGAGGGGCTGCAGAGTGCCAGGGAGGCAACAGACGGAGGCAGATCCTGGATCGGAGCCTCATCAAAGTCATCGATGCGAGGTTTCTTAATGTTAGACTCAGGGCTGGTCAGAGGAGTCACGCTGTTCCTCCTGATCAAGATGCCAGGACCTCTCTTCACCTCCTGCAGGGAAGGAATAATGACACAGAAATCAAACCCAAGTCACTGTGATCAGCTGTCACCCCCACAGGATGCAACTCAGATTTTCAAACTTCTCTGCTATCTGTTTATCAAGTTTACCTCCGGTCTATCTCTGTGGGTGTTCACTGCTTCCACATTTAGAGTGATCGACTCCACTTTGCACCCGTAGGCGACCGGGGTGAGTTTCAGCACTGTGTGGAGGGGACACTTCAGGTAGGGCATCTCATCTGGAATCAAAGGAAAAACATAAATATGAATATGTGCATCACATTTCAGAGTCAGTTCATTAGTAGATTCAATTATGTCACTAAACAAGAGGGATTATTGGCATTGTAGTACCAACCTGCACTCTTGTCCAGGAAATAGGCCAGCAGGCAACGCATGACTGCCTGGTGGCAGATAACCAGGACATTCTCCTGCCTCTCCAGGTCCATGATGACCGGCTCCACCCGCTGGACTAGGTCCTGGTAGGACTGCAACAAAGAGGACGGTGTTGATTTTTACTGCTTATTTCTATGACTGTATGAGGAAATTATTTTTTTAGTTTAGTTTAAAACTAAAGGCTCTGTAATTATTTATACCTCTCCAGCAGGGTAGCGATAGTAGAATTTATCTTCGTCCCTCAATGCAAACTCCTCCGGGAATTTCTCCTTCACCTCATCGTACGTCATGTCTTCACAGACTCCCTTCAAAGAGAATACACAAGGGATAATATTTTAGTGTTCCATCTTACACAGTAGTGTAATGTGGTGTGAGTTGGGGTTGTTGGAGTGTTACTTACAGCGTCTATCTCATTGAGAGCCTTCCACTGTTCATATGGGACCCCTAGGTGCTCTGCAGTCTGGATGCTGCGACACAGCTGGCTGGTCCAAACCTTCAGATCCTTCAGCTCCTGCTCCGCCACAAACCGAGACAGGGCAGCCGAGAACTACAACAAGAAGAGGACAGTGTTAATCATCCATTGCCATGTTTACATTGTGTTCATGTACTTCCATACTTCTTTCTGAGGCTGTGTGTACCTGTCTGCCTTGTGGCGACAGTCCCGAGTCACCGCCCAGCCGTCCCTCCTGGTTGTCGGTGCTCTCACCGTGCCGGCACAGGTAGATGGTCCTGGGCTGGACATGAATGTTCATCAGATAATAGACGATCTTACTTTGGATATGATCCTGAATGCGGTTGACGAGGAAGCGCCGACCAACATCTATCACCTTGATGAAGGAGCGGTCCCTGCACGAGGAGAGGACAGAGGTCAGGTGTTTAATGTGACAGTGTGTACTATGAACTGAAGACTGCCATGATAAACAATGCTGGTTATTTACCTGTCATACTGATCGGGGTCCAGGGGCTGGTAGCTGGTTTTGTAGCATTCAATCCTCCTCTGGAAATCCAGCATGGCATCAGTCTTGTTACAGTCGCGGTAGTCCGGACAGGACACCTTGACTTCCTACACAGGGAGGGAAGACTGTCAGACGGCACACAACACGCTTGATTCCAGAGAGGTAGAGGGGTTTAATGTTGGTTCGGAGAGTGCCAGAAGGTATTGTGATGTCATGTGTGTGACTTACCATGATGTTCGATGCAATGACGCTGGGATCGTTGCACAAAGACTCGATGAAGAAGATCTGCGTAGAGATTTTAAAAAAGGAGTTAAGTTACTGTGTCATTCTATCACGTCATACTCTCTCTCCTCAGGTTGAGATAGTAACACTCACCTTGAAGCCATTCTCACCGCCAAACTTGAGGATCATGTCTCGTCTCTCTCTTGTCGTGTTAGTGGCATCAAACACCTGAAAGAAATGGCCATATTAGACGAAGGCTTCCCACAGCATTAAAAATAATACAACGTATGCATGATTGGAAACTTACCGCAACTTGGCCTCCCTCATCCTTCAAATAAGACTTGACGTCCCTCAAAGCAGCTAAGGCACATTGCCTGAAGAACAAAGGTATGTGTTTAGTTTGTGTTATTACACAAATACAGTAAATCACTGTTACTGTGTATTTATCTCTGTGTTGAACTTACTGCCTGATTTTCACGGCACACTCATTATCAGGCTTGAAGAAATCATAGGAGCTGTAGTTTTTGACCGCCTCCCTGCGATACTCTCCAACATTAAAGACTGCAAGAGGAAAAAGAACACACATTAACACTTTGTCCTGGAGTTGGAAACATGAGTTAATGCTGCTATAATTTGAAGAACACAGTGTCACGCTGCAGCTGATAAGTTGGCAAACACACTGACTGTGCTGGTGATTTAGAAGTATCATCACGTACCTTTGGTGGGCATGCCGATCCAGTTGAGGTAGCGGGTGAGTTTCTTTGACATGTATGTCTTCCCTCGAGCCGGGAGACCCACCATCACGATGACGGTGGGGGGGTTGGCAAAGTGGGGAGCGCAAGCCGCTGCAGAGAGGGATGAAAGAGGGGTAAATGTCATTAGGACAATTAGAGTGCCGGTACAGCAATCTTCTATAGAACACAGAGTAACCTGAGAGTCAGCAGCCTGAGAAAAATCAGAACCAAGAACTGCATCAAACCCAAATGCATTTTTAAAGCCATCTCTGCAGCTATAATCTCTGTTTCTCCTCATGCTGACACTCCCAGCCTGCACGTGGCTGTCTGCTGCCGCCAAACCATAATTTCCAGTTCGCTGAACATTGACCTATTTCTGCACACTTTGCCCGAGGCAGGGTGAGCTGTTTGCACTCGAGCAAATGTACTGTAGCCCCGCCCCTGGATTCTGTAGGTTACTGAAACTGTGGATAATTAACTGAATAATTACATGTTTTCATCTTTTGCTAGAGATGTGCAGGGATTTTTTTCATTCTCCTTCACTGTGTATGCAATTTTCAGCAGTGCCCTCACATCCTCTGACAACACCCTGGAGCTAACTAATACTTGCTCAAACTTCTGCTTTCTTTGATTATCACAAAACAATGCCAGGTTGTTTAAAAATGTGGTCCATCACACTCTCATCTCCATGCCCATCCTTTATCCATCTCTTTATCAACCACTATGTAGAATCCTATCCAATGTTTAGTCTCTATTTTATTTTAGTCTCTACTTAAGTCTCTATTTTAAAATCCATTTTTGGTTTTTAATGTGTCTTGCCATCATTTTATTTCTGCTTCTTTCTTGTTCTTCAATGGCTGTAAAGCACTTTGGGTTGCATTTGATTTGTATGAAAGGTGCTCTATAAATAAAGCTTGATTGATTGACTGAAGGTTTTTCTACCACTTTTCTTATAATTATGGTGACTATTACTCATACAATATTTTGCTACTGTGATCTAAATCTAGATTATTCTTTAGATTTCATACCAAAATGAAGGACAAGCCAGTCATCCAGCATGCAAAGTGCTATTTTCCTCTCATTTATCAATATGCATTTCCAATATTCATGTTCAGTGAGCTGCAGAAAAGAGTGAAGTGACTATTATAAATCCAGATATGCAGCATCTCAGCTTCAATTAAATCTTTTGCATTATGTTCATCAGACGGTTGCTTAAATATTTGTAATAATTTGGCACTCAGGGGAAAAATGATCAAGAAAAGGCAGTTAAAAATCTACTCTTGTTTTGGGATTTTTTTATATTTGTTTATATATTTTCAACCCATTTTGAGGGAACAGTTAAGAGAGTAACAAAGCAAACAAAGGCTTGTTCTTTCTGCTTTGTTTAAATTTACATGTATTTTAATTCTGTCCCCAGCTTTAATAAACACAAATAAGGGGGGAAGCAATTCAATGACATGCAAAGTGGTTCTAAAGTGCAGTGTCATCTTTGAACTCTCTATTTTCTGAACCTGAATAATGTAGAATGGTCCTCTCCCCCGGGCTCTCTCTGATTTGAAGCCAGAAACGAGACCTCGCACCATGCACACGCGCTTCTATCCGGCCAATCAGAGAGCAGCCCCGTTTCCACAGCGGCTGACATAGGATGGGGAGCGATGTTGTATCCATGGTGACCGGAGCTACGACACATACTCCAGATGAGGGCTGTGACGTGCCGCGCGTGCTGATGAAGACCCCGATCAAGTGATGAGTAAAGGAGAGGTGGAGGAGAGGTGCACGAGGATACACGGTGCGTCACGGCGCAAGTGCAGATATGATTAATATTAATTTCAGACACGCTTCAGAGTGGAAACGCTTTAAAATAAGATTAAAGTTGAATTTAGTTTTTATTTTTTACATTTTAATTCTTACTGAGGAGATTTTACGAGCAGCCTAGTGAAGCCACAGTTTTAAACAGAACCACAGACACATGCTTCCTCACACAGAATGACAGATGAGAGGAGCGCTCCGCTGCAATGAGGAATTAACATGAACTTACAAATCAATGAAAGGTAGTGTAAGGGTTAGAGAGCAACCGAGTACCAGGTTTATGAGGTTCCTCTCAGAGAAAACACCTGAAACCATCAGAATAATACACATATTAAAGGGGTTTACCTCTCCGTGGCGACGGCTTGTCATCCTTAGTGGGAATCCAGATCTTTTGGATCCTGTTCTGGGTCAGCTCCCTGGGCATTCCTCAGAAACTGGAGAGCCGAGCAGTAAACGGGAACCGAGCCGGTAATAAAGAAAAGTACAAAGACGAGTAAATTGTTCTTTGGAGCAAAGCCTCGTCCGTTCAGGAGGTCTCAACCGAGCTGTTCACTGAAATGTCAGCAGGACTCTCTGAGCCGGGCTAATCTGCCGGTCTACGGCACACATCCGCTATTTAACCCGGCCGCGAAGCAACGTGACTTTGGTGACGACATGCACACGCGCTCTCAGGCTCACACACGCGCACTATCAGCAGAACCAACAGCGCCGCTCAGTGGTCAACTTTATATTCGGGGACATCATTTTACAAACAAACAGTGGTGGACACTAACAGAGAAAATTTACTTGAGTTCTGTACTTAAGTACAGTTTTTGAGTATATACACTTTACTTGAGTATTATTTTTTGGTGATACTTATTACCTTGATTCCACTACATTTCTATCAGTGCTCTAGTTACTCACTACTTTATCTTTGAAGTCAGATCATGAATTTCCTTCTCTTTCCTGAAATCTGATCCTAAGACAGTAAACTGTGTTTGTGTAGTTCTGTTTGTCTCAGTGGTTTAGTCGTACCTGTATATCGTGCGTCTCCATGGTTGACATGGAGCAAACACAGAGCAGATTTCACTCAGATCAGACAGTTCCTGTAGAGGTGGTAATGATGTCTATAATTCTCCACCTGAGCACCCATGGTCATATCTTCAGCCCGTCTTAGAGGTTTTTAAAATGAAGAATGATACGTAGCGTTTGAAATGTTCTCCCTGTTTCCCACTCTGCCAAAACATCCAAACATTCACTGTCCAACCTGAGAAAGAGTGTTGAGCTACGTCAACCAAGTTGTCTGTGAGAAGCTTAGTGTCTGTTTTTATTCCATGGTATAGTTTTAGAGATTTCAAGTAATGGTTTCTAAATAAACATAATGAAACAGAATGTACTTCTATGTATTCTTGACTACACTCGTGCTTTGTGAAAATACAAAATTTTGAGATTTTTTAAGAAGTACTTCGAATGCTTCAGTATTTTTAAAAGCAAGTACTTCAGTACTTTAACTCAAGTAATAATCTGTCAGAGCAACTTTCACTTGTATTGGAGTAATATTTGACATGGAGTATCTATACTTTGACTTAAGTAATGAAGCTGTGCACTACAGTCCACCACTGCAAATAGACCATTATGACTTTCTGTTAAGGTGAAATAAATAATATCCACAGGATATTGTATTTGTTGCTTCATTCAGTTTATTTAATGTATAATATAGCAGCAGAAACATGCCTACTTTGCAGACTATGTTTTTAAATGTTTGCTTTAGACGTATTCTAAAACTAATGCCATTTGTATGATACCCTAAAATATAAGTTTATCAAAGATTAAGGGTTCGGGAGCAGTGATTTTATATTTTTATTTAACTTGTAGTGTGTATCAAGTGTTAAAATATGATGTATTTGTTATACTACTTAAAACAGCAGTGTATCTTTATACTTTCTTTTTGCAGTTTTATTTAGTCTCTTAAATAAATTAAATGTGAATGAACACATTTTATTGTGAAATTTACACAGATGTATTAATTAAGTCATTTTGAGTTAAGAAGTTGCAGTTGTTGGTCTTTCTCTAGGATAATGGTTTCCTTGTTTTCTTTTTCCTTACTCCTATCATGATACATTCCATTTTTCTTCTTTGGCATTGCAAGTATTGTGATAAAATGAAGTTATCTTCTTTTTTTAAACATTTAAATGCCTTCTCTACCTGCTGCTTCAAGATAAACCCTGCAGTACTTTGTTGGATCTGAGATTAAACTTGGAGAGAACGTGCAGAGTGTCACATCCCCTCACTGTGCCTCCTCACACTGGGCTGTCCCATTGACTCATGGTGGGCATGATAAATATAGGCAGAGTGTTTTGGCACAAACAGAGAAAACCCACTCTGAGCAAACACTCAGTGTATCAGTGCAGCTACTTGGACAAAGCATAAATATAACATCTAAATACGTTTCTGCAGGTTTTCAGTGTCAGTGCAAATAGTGAGTCAACATAAGAAGAAACACATTCACAGCATCGTTCAAAATATCAAATCTTAAAAGCTTTTCATCATTCAGTGAATGCTTTAGAATAAACCAATTATTCTCAGAGTTTTAAAGTGCTTTTTTCTATAGTCCCTGAATGTATCTGGACCCATCATCATAACCTAATTCTTGCACATTCTGCTTAGTATTTCTGTTCTCTAAAGATGTGACTAAAACAGTTCTGTACCTTATTGTTGTGGTTTGACTTGTAAAGCTATTCTTTTGTATACGTTTTAGTCGGCCGGAGTACTTCTTTCACAGTGATTAAACTCAGCAAATTGGAGCTGTAGATCATATGAATAAAAAAAACAGACTTTGGTTCAACTTTTTACAGTGTGCTGCGTTGCCTCAGTTTGGACTTTGTAAAAATTCATCAGAACTCTCTCCAGCCTTTTGCCAAAAACTGATTCATCAAGGCGCTGTGACTGCTTTCCTGTTCATTTTTGGGGGTTATTAATCAGAGTGACAAATGTTTCCTGCTGGCAACCCGAACAACAAGCATTTCAGTGTTGTAAATCCACCAACTCTGCGTTTTTACTTCTCTAAACAGAAACAGAATCTAAAGAAACAGGTTCAAGGTCAGGTTATGATTTCCTTTCTGACCTGAAACATGTCGAGTGACTGGTTGGAGAAAATGTTGTGAAACCAATCTTGGTCTCTCCTGATAGTGATAACTTTTTAACCCCCCTTTAGTAAAAGGGAGGAAAAAGAGAGCAGGAGAGACAAGACTCATAGGGGCAATGATGCAGTTTGCAGGTTTTTAGTTGATTAGGTTTGCACCTCTTCTTAATGATCAGTAAAGTTTACTTTTTTAGTGGACCGACTGACAGAAGAAAACATTCCCTCTGGGTAGAACCTGAATAGACCTTTTAAAATGTATCGTAACATCTTGATGTTTGATGGTTAAAGATGACTTGCCTCAGCTTGAGAGTTTGGAGTAGACAGAGAGTTTGACATTGATTTAGTTGTATTTGGTCTCAGGAGAATAAACTGCTTGTCCATCTCGCCCAGCTTTCCCCTAAAAAAGACACGGGTCCAAATGTGCCTTGCTGAGTGAGATGTGATTAAAATATTTGGAAGGACAACACTTGATTAAGCCTTTAGTCTGTAATGAAAAGTACTCTTATTGGCAGCTCACTGAATACATAATGGGTCATCTTTGCTTATTAGTAAGTAAAGGTTAAACCATAGAACATGAAAAAAAAAGAAATATCACACAGTGAGGTGATATTCTCTGACAAAAAACACAAATTGCCTGTAGTTAGAAGATATAATGCATGAATAATGGTGGAGATTTTAAGGGCTAAACTTCTATAACACAAAGATAAATATTGCCTTCCATGTCTTGGTAAATGAGATAGTGTAAATTGAAGATGTGGTTGTAGCCTCTTTAAAAAGTGAAGCCTTTGTAGAACAGTCTTACAACTGCAGTCTCAAAAGTGTCCTGCCGCAGGTTACTGCACTGGAGCCAAAAAGAGGTCTGGTTTTAAAGAAGTCTATGAAAACTTCAACCTACTTTTAAGTCGAGATGTTGGTAAACATGTCCTTAATACCTGATTTTAAACCAATTTTAAATATTCTCCAGTAAAACATGGGTGTTGTTTTCTAAGTAATGGCTTCATTCAAGGTGAAAAAGCAGAGTATACTTCAGGTAGTGGCTTCCACATCACTTATCCACGTTGACAGTGAAGCTGCACTAAAGCATACTTTCCCTTCGTCTGTCTAGTAATCCAAATCAAGGCTCTTGCCCTACTTTGAGGGGCCACTTCTGGACACAAAAAATGTGTTGGGTACAGCCGAAACACCAGGCTTGAGGTTTGAAAACAGGAACAATAGGCGTCATCGCTGTGGCTAAATCACTTTCCATGTAAAGTCTGCGGTCAAGAGTTATCTCAAGTCATGCCACAACAGTATTCACTGTAATCTTGAATTTTTTTATTTGACTTTCCAAAAATATTCATTTATAAGAATGGCTGTCTGATATTTCATAATAAAATCAAATATTAAATCCCTGCAAAATAAATAGTGTTGCAGACCTGTTTCTCTCATAGCCCCCTGCTTTAGTCCTCTTGTGATCCCCTGAATGTAATGTGATCTTCAGGAGGCAAGGAAGTCCAAAACTATTATTATACTAATGCACCGATGCATTGTGATAATCAGATATCTGTTTATGCATGAGTTGCAGGTGCTATTTCTTGTCAAAAAAAGCATGCATACTTTTTTGCCCATATTGATCGCACAGCCAAAGAGAGACAGGAAATGTGGGGAGCAGAGAGTGGGGGAAGACATGCAGCAAAGTGATTGAAACTGCTGTGATGAGGACAACACTCTGAATTTTAACATAATGCTCCCACTTCATACAGCTGCAAATACGTCAGTGCATTCTCTCAATCATTTTTGCATGGGTGGCTTAGAAACCTGATACTTTTTCTGCAATCATTTACCAAATGTCTAACTAACCTCATGCTTTACTATGGTCTAGTCTAGCCAGGTCAAAGTTTATTTATATAGCACATTTTAAAACAACTGCAGTTGACCAAAGTGCTGTACAAGCTTAAAACACTACATCAATAAAAGCAAATATGACTTCTGTTTAGGACTGTGAACTCAGTTTGACTGATATGAATAAGAGTCCTCTCTCTGGTTCAGACTTTCTTTTACTTTTCAGGACGACCTCGGCTGCTTGGAAGAAGAAATGGAAACATATGCAGGTCGAATGACATGACTTTCCAAACACACAGGGACCCCCACCATGCACCAGCCCCTTTAAGCCACACATATCATGACCCTCCGACCCCGTCTCAGGTCACACCTGCTGGTATGTAGGTCAGGTTAAATAGGCCACTGACGACCAATCACAACACTCTGCTCTGCTGTGCACGTTCAAGACATGCTCGAACCATCGGTTTCACACTCGGTTACAACGTATGCATACAAACACACTCACACACTCTCACACACTCTCACACACACCACACACACCTCTGCAGGATTGGCTGGAGCCATGAGAAACATGCTGCTAAACTTGAACCCAGCATGGACACATGTACGCTTGCATGGCAGTTTGCAATGGGGGCAGTATTTCATTGAAACCCCATTAAAAACATTTAATATGTTAAGTCTATCATAGGAAATGCAATGAAATAACTTTCAGCTTGACGCCTTTTAAAGGTGACATATCATGCAAAATGGACTTTTTAATGGTTCTCTACCTGAAATATGTTTCCCTGGCATGTCTACAAACCCCCCGAGAATGAAAAAAATCCATTCTGCCCCTGTTCTGATTTCTCCACCTTTCTGTAAATGTGTGTGAAACGAGCCGTTTCAGACTTCCGTGTTTTTGTTACGTAACAACAATATCCGGTCTGTCACGGAGTCAGAGCTCGGAGCTTGTTCAGCCTATAGACTGTATAAAATAATACTGAATCCCTCCTCCGTTTTTCATTACCTGCACAAATGTGTGCTAACAAGGAGCTTAGGAGGGAGGCATGCTAGTTGTAGGCTGTCTTAATAAACACAAGGTCGGTTTTACTCCCCACGTCTGCAGATTTGAAGATCTAGTGGATGATTTTTATTTATCATGGATAAGTGCTAGTGCTACTTAGCATAGCCACATAGCTACATGTTCATAGCTGTAGCTGTAGCTGTGTACCAAGACACACGTCGACATACTGACAAATAAAACAACAAGAAACACAGAATCTGTGACCAATCCTTCAGAAAAGGTCCCGCTGCCTTTCTGGCAGAGGTCGGTTTTGCTCCCCACGTCTGCAGATTTGAAGATCTAGTGGATGATTTTTATTTGTCATGGATAAGTGTTAGCGCTAATTAGCATAGCCACATAGCTACATGTTCATAGCTGTAGCTGTAGCTGTGTACCAAGACACACGTCTACATACTGATAAATAAAACAACAAGAAACACTAAATCTGTGACCAATCCTTCAGAAAGGTCCTGCTACAGGCGCCTCTCGGTCAGGATCAGATTCTGGATCAGATTCAGAGGGTTGAAGTAACGTGATCTCTGAGCAGCCGTGTATATTCAGCCAACATGTAAACATTAGATCAACGTGCTGGAGAGCCCACGCACATCCACTTCCTGAGGGGGCGTGGTCAGAGGGAAAACAGAGTGTTCTGAGGAGGACTGAAGAAGAGGGCTTTTCAGGCAGACCAAAATCTGATTTCAAAGTGTTTTTTTGAGCATAAACTTTAAAGACATGTTTTGGGGACCTCTTAGACCAATATATATTGATGAAAAAAGCGTGATATGTCACCTTTAAAATTTGCAACAAATGACGGATGCATTCGTCTGAGGAAATGTTTCATTAAGATTTTACTTTAAGACACTGATGAGAATTTTAAATCATAAACAAAACCCAAATTACGATCATTACAAGACTTTAACTTGAGCAGGATATTTTTGTCTTTTCAGAAATATCTTAAAATGTGTTTCACGTCTGAGTCCTGCTCTTCATTACAGCCTGTTTCGTTGCTCTGAATCAAACCTGCTCCAAAGGGAACCTTCCTGAGTTTTCTCTTCACTGGGGCCTCAAGGGCCCTGTTGCCGCACTTACATAAGTTCTGAATGAGGCTGGGGCTGTGTTCACTGTCCCAGTCCCCTACCCATAATCCATCTGGGCTAAATTAAGACTACAGAGCTCTGGGGATGTGTTAACACTACTGTGGAACCGGTGTTATGTCAGGAAAAATTTCAGCAAAGGAATCTGGGCTTCTTGGGTACAGGATGTGTGTGTGTGTGTGTGTGTGTGTGTGTGTGTGTGTGTGTGTGTGTGTGTGTGTGTGTGTGTGTGTGTGTGTGTGTGAGAGCATGGAAGTGTTTATACAGGGATGTAATATCTCACATTCTGAAGCTGAAAAACAAGTGTACTCAAGTCAGCATGACTAGGCTGAATTCTAATACAAATTATAGAGAGTATTCAACTTTACACACTCTGAAAAAACTGTTAGACTACAAGATTAAAAACTTACTGGAAGATAAAAAGAAAACAGGAAATTAGAAGCCTTTTTTACCGTTTATTTTCACATGAAGGTATCACAGGAGAATCGACTTCTCATCACTACATACAGACGCTTCACTGCTCTTCAGGAAATATAAAAAAAGTTAATATGTACAAGTGAGGGGATGAGGATGTGTGCAGAGGGCCTGGTATCACACCTGCTCGCCCAGGTCCAGAACACGAAACTTGTCTAAGTTGTAGAAGCAGGCCTTGACGACTCGCCCGCCAAAATAGCGCCCGTTCAGATCCACCACGGCTGCAAAAGAGAGAGACAGTGAAGGTCAGATTGTACCTGAATGCACATATAGGACTCTACTAGTACATCCAAAGTTTCTGTAAATATGTTGATGCATCGTCACATATTTCATTGCTAGCAAGAAGAGAAGTGAACCAAAGTTGATGTTTACAGAAGCTCATATTAAATTCGTTCATGAGATTTTCCCTCTCTTAACCTCAGAGGCAGTATCCATGTGTCTAGTTCTAAGAAGGACGTTTTTGATTCGTGGAACAAACTGTGGCAGTCAGCTGAGTGATGCTCACACTCTGCTCTGTGTGTCAGTGATAAAAGCTTCTTCAAAGACAAACAACTTTGATTTGTCTCGAACATTTCAGGGAGAAAAGCAAACATTTGTCTTCAATGTTGTCGTTTCCTTGAAGCGTTGTTGTCAGCGAGTGCCTGAGTACTGAGAACACAATCTTAAAGCCCACACACACAGAGTTACATGTCCTTATAAAAGCACAACTGAGCATACACAGCGTTCTGACTGTGTTCACCTTATCAATTATATTAACTATCTCTCATACTGTGTCCCAAATCAATAACAAGTCTGATCCTCTCTCCCTGCAGGACACTCACACACACCTTAGTTGACTCATTTCTACAGACCTTTCATTAGTGTACTGTACGCAGACAAACTCCAGTGTGCTGACACTGGGAGAACAAAAACAGAGTGTTTAATGTTGCACTGATTAGACTATCTCATCACACTCTGAATCACATGCTGTGTGAGATACTGACTGAGTTACAGTCATGGACGAAAGTATTGGCACCCCTTGAATTTTTCCAGATAATACACAATTTCTCCCAGAAATTGTTTCAATTACAAATGATTTTGGTATACACATGTTTATTGCTATTATGTGCATTGGAACAACACAAAAAAACTGAAGAAAAAATACAAAATTGACATCATTTTACACAAAACTCAAAAAATAGGCCGGACAAAATTATTGGCACCCTCAACTTAATATTTGGTTACACACCCTTGGCAAAAAAACTGAAACCAATCACTTCCTATAACCATAAACAAACTTCTTACACCTCTCAACTGGAACGTTGGACCACTCTTCTTTGCAAACTGCTCCAGGTCTCTCAGATTTGAAGGGTGCCTTCTTGCAACAGCAATTTTGAGATCTCTCCACAAGTGTTCAATGGACTTTATATCCAAACATGTTGCTGGCCACTTCAGAACTCTCCAGCGCTTTGTCTCCAACCATTTCTTGGGGCTTTTTGAGGTGTGTTTTGGGTCATCGTCCTGCTGGAACACCCATGACCTCTGACGCAGACTTAGTTTTCTGACACTAGGCCCTTCATTGAGGCCTGAAATCTTGTGATAGTCTCCAGATTTCATGATTCCTTGAACACAGTCAAGGTCCCCAGTGCCAGAGGCAGCAAAACAACCCCAGAACATCTTTGAACCCCCCTCATGTTTGACTGTCGGTACTGTGTTCTTTTCTTTGTAGGGACCACTCTATTTTCTGTAAACAGTAGAATGACGTGCTTTTCCAAAAAAGCTTTACCTTAGTCTCATCTGTCCACAAACTGTTCTCCCAGAAGGACTAGGGCTGTCAACGAATATTCTAAATTGGAATATATATTCGAATATTTAAAAAAAACGGAGATTCGATTGTGAAAATTAATATTCGACTGTGGAAAAAAAACACATCAGCGGCTGCTTTGCGAGTGGGCGCACTGCATGACGGGTCAGGGACAGGTCACAGGAGTCACACATGTACAGCATGAAGCAGACGGCAGAGAGAAATCCTTCCGTCCCCGGATCCTCAGTGCGCTCTGAACACGTCTTTTCCTCCGTTTGGAACATAGTGAATAAAAAGAGATCTGGCCTCTTCACATGTGAACGGTCTTCTTCACATGTGGACTGTCTCGTGTTTTTGGCAAATAACCTGTCAGGCCTAAGACCCTACATTGACAGTGGACTAAAAGAGCCCGACCATCAGTGACACTGAGATAAAATGAAGCTTTTCCTCTCTTTTTTTATACAAGCGCCAAGAATGTAAGTGGACTACTTTCTCATTTTTAACTTCAATTAATGTTAATGATATTTGCTTCAATCACTGAATGAAGCCTGCCTATATTAGGAACAAGAGTAGGGACCTTTAATTGCTCGCACAAGTCTTGTTCAGCACTCACTCAGCGCATTACGCACAGAGAGGGGAGCGAGCGAGTGAGCGAGAGGTCTACAGCCCTAAAAGTGTTACGGTATAGACCATTAGGTCATTTACTTGTTTTGTAATGTGTAGGTATGTTTTAGGCATGTTATATCTTAAATAAAAATACATATACAAGTAGTTATGTCTCCTTGTATTAGTTTCTCCACCTGTTATTGACATAATGCGCAAATATAGATATTCGAATGGTTCGAACCTATGGGTTTTTTAGAGCGAATATTCGAACGTCATTTTGGAGCAATTTTGACAGCCCTAAGAAGGACTGAGGCTTACTCAGATACATTTTTGCGAACTCTAGTCTGGCTTTTGTAAGTCTCTTTGCCAGCAGTGGGGTTCTCCTCGGTCTCCTGCCATAGCGCTTTATCTCGTTCAGATGACGCTGTATGTTCTGAGCTGACACTGAGGATGTTTATCCATCATTCGAACTATCCTGTGTTGCATTCTTTTGTCAATTTTTCCCTTCCGTCCACGTCCAGGGAGATTCCCCACAGTTCCATGGGTTATAAACTTCTTGATTATATTACGCACAGTGGACTAAGGAATTTTAAGATCTCTGGAGATGGTCTTGTAACCTTGAGATTGTTCATATTTTGCTTCTTAAGTCCTCAGACAATTCTTGCTCTCTTTCACTTCTCCATGCTCGATGTGACACACACAGGCACACAACACAAAGGTTGAGTGGACTTTTACACATTCTAACTGGCTTCAGGTGTGATTGCTCTATTGCCAGCACCTGTTACCTGTCACATGAGAGTTTAAATGAGCATCACATGCTGGAAATAAAATGACTTACCCACAGTTTTAAAAGGGTGCCAATCATTTTGTCCGGCCTATTTTTTGAGTTTTGTGTAAAATGATGTCAATGTTTTCTTTCTTCTTCTGTTTTTTTTGTGTTGTTGCAATGCACATAAATGCAATAAACATGTGTATAAAAAAACCATTTGTAATTGCAACAATTTCTGGGAGAAATGGTGTATTTTCTGGAAAAATTCAAGGGGTGCCAATACTTTCATCCATGACTGTAAGTGCTCTATTCAAGGAGTAACTTAACATTTTTGTGAGGATCCATATTTATCTTCTTAAAAACCTTCAGAGCCTACAAGTACACAAAAAAACCCTCTAATACTGTATTTTCATATCAGAAGATATTCAGACTGAGTCCCCTACTCACAAACTGTTTCAAGCTAGCCGTTTAGCTGCCTCTTATAAAAACATTTAAATACATTATTATAATTATATGTAAATTCGGGCTGGGTAGCCCTGTTGCCTCAAAGCAAGAAGGTTCCTGGTTCGAGTCACCGGTTGGGTAGGTGCCTTTCTGTGTGGAGTTTGCATGTCTCCAGCTTCCTCCCACAGTCCAAAAACATGCTCACCAGATTCATTAGTCACTCTAAATTGTCAGTAGGTGTGAGTGTTTGCATGAATGGTTGTCTGTCTCTCCATGTTTGCCCTTCATTCAGGAATATTGCTCGGGTTCAATTCCCGGCCAGTCGACCTTTTCCTGCACGTCTTCCCCCGCTCACAAACTCCCCACATTTCCTGTCTCTCTTCAGCTGTCCTTTCAAATAAAGGCGAAAAGGCCAAAAAATACAAAAAAATCTAATAAAATGGTAGTAGGCAGGAAAGGAACCAGTAACCACTACAACAAGGACTAGAGCCTCTGTATATGGGGCTCACCCTCAAACTGCCAGGCCAACATCAGCCCTGAAATGCTTTGTTACGGCTGTATTAGTGCTGAATGAGCCGTATAAATAACCCTGCCTTGAGTTGAGCTTACTTAAGCTAGGTAGACCTTTTGGCAATGGCTTCATCTGACTTACAGACTTTAAAGCATAACAGCGAGAGCTGGTTCTTTAACTTGCCCTCAATTTTCAAATTGCATGGAAGAAAAATCTGAAGAAAACCTTTCAAATCAAGAGATATCTAAACAAATAATTGAACCTCATTCAATGACGTTTCAGGTAAGTTATAAAAACAAAGCCATGTGTTAAATATTTACCCATGACCCTATCCAGGACTAATAATGTAGTTTCTTTCTAGAAAACCAGGTGAAGCTGACTTCACACACTCGACTCGGTCCTTGACTCTTGATATAAAGGTCATCTCTTCCCTGTTACTGAATGACCTGACCTCCACTGAGGGCAACAAGCAACACACTTTCCCTCTTATAGAGCGATAAATGTTTCATCACAATCAACACAAACACATCGCTCTGGTATAACACTTCTGACTGCGTCCCTCCGTTCAGTTCTTAGAGCGCCTGTCCCGCTTTCGCAGAGCCGTGATGTCAGTGCGGTGCTGACGGGGCCGCAGGGAGACGGCTGGGTTCCTGGGCTACGTATTATGTAACCCTGCAGGGAGTGGAGTCTCACCTTGTTTCTGAAATGGGCCAACTCATTTAGAAAGGGACACACTTTCACCCGCAGTATTAGAGCGGTTACACAATGAGAGGAAAGTGATGCGGTTATACAAAGAGTATCATCCGCTTTGAAACTGCTGTTAATGCACGGGGACGCCGCTCTGGTTTGAAATGGGGACGGAAAACTGGAGGATGATGGTGTTCTGTGAGTTTGCACTGTCAGCAAATGTCAAGTTTGGAGCATCAACAATAGGTCAAGGGGGTTTTTGCACGTTTCTTGAGCTCGTGTGACATGTGGGTCATGTTAGGCCACATACAAATCCACAAACGTGAGAAAGTATTAACAAGATTTCAGTGTCATTTGACCTGTGAGGGTGTTTCCTTTTGATGTGCTCAGGTGAGCGACGCTTTAACCTCTGAAAGTCTGGAGCCTACTTGCATGTTGTTGATTGAAGCTGCACCATTGCACAAAGAACAATTGAGCAATGTTCCCAACTTAAAGGGTTAAGTGTAATCCAAATTACACACACAAATAAATTCTTCTCCAGTGCTCTTCAAAGACCATAAAGTTTGTTACTTAATTTAAAGGGATAGTTCTGCTTTTTGAAGTGCACGGGTCCGTGAATATCGTGAATACAAATGAGCTTTCTAATGGCGTAGTATAGCCTCAAACAACCCCCGAAAAACAAACTCATTATTGTTCAAAGTGATCAAAGTTTGTGGTTTCAACCAAAACTCTAAAGAAAAGTGATGCCTGCTGTAGCTTTATAATTTAAGTTGAAAGGTCAAATCCTGAGACAGCTGCAGCGACACTTTGTGCTCTGAAAAACATCAAATGTGGACAAAGGCGTCATATTTAAGATTCTTTCCTAAAGACAACACTCACCTTTGATTGCTGACTCCACCCTCTCAAACTCCAGGAATATCCGGACTGCTTCATCATCTGTCACCTCTGCAATCTGAGGAACACAATATATATATATTATTACCCACAGATCACTTCAAACTTCAGGAGTCTGCTCTCATGTTGCTTTTTTGTTGGATTCTCACCTCAAAAATGACACATTTCACTACTTTGCCGTATTTCTCACACTCTTCTTTCGTCTCTCCCTCCAGGTCTTCGTCCACCTCTCCTGGGCCCACCATGTTCTACAACACACACACAGAATATCAGAATCAGAAACAGCCTATTTATCCTGGGGAGAGAAATGTGGGCATTACACAGCTCTAATAAACAGTGTGTAAGAGAGTTAGATAGTAATAGAAGAAGGGATAAAATAAGATATAAATACAAATAAATTAGAATAAAGATCAAATAAAAATAGAATACAATAGAATAAAATAAATATCAAATAAAATAAAGATCAAATAAAAATAAAATAAATTTAAGTAAAATAAAGATCAAATAAAATTAAGATCAAATAAAAATAAAATACATTTAAGTTAAATAAAGATTAAATAAAATAAAATTAAGATCAAATAAAATAAAGTAAAGATCAAATAAAATAGAATAAAATAAAATAATAAAGTATACATAGAAGCGTATGAGTATTAGTATTATTATATTGTGTTAGTCCTGATTGCACATAGTAATATGTAACTATGTAACACATGTAATGTAAGCATTCATTTATGTCATGCTTTATTATTTATTTCTTCATGTGTGTAGGTTTGTATTTATTTGTTTATGAATGCATTACTTGTTCTCTCGAACCCCATAACTGAGGGCATGTCCTCAATGACTCCTCAAGATTACATAAAGGTTGACTTCAATTGAATGTGACTTCATTTAAGGACACACACACCCTGACACACACAGACATACCCTCAGCAGGACCACTTTAGTCGGGTTTTTGAGGATCTCTGTGAGCGGGTTAGCATCTGACTTCTTGGAATCTGCTGCTTGGAGGGAGAGAGAGAAATAGGTCACGTTTTTTCCCCTGTAAGGAATATTGAGAGTCTGCAGCTAAACTGGATGAAGCAACTAAAGGTGTGTTAGCAGAAGTTCTATCGTACTGCATTGAGAAAGACTCAATAATACACATGTTCATTCAACACTGGATCAAATCTTTACCATCCTGTGTTTACTGACCTCTGCTGATATCAGACTTTTCTTTTGTATATTTAAAACGCTGATTTCATTACTTCACCAGGCTGCTGGACACACCTTTTAAACAGGTCACTCAAGTGCAACACCACTGTTAGTTTGTCTGGAAAATTAGTACGGGATGGAGGTTAACTGTCTTGCTCAGGGAAAATTTAAAGAGTACACATTCACATGCAACTTTGATATTTGATCTGACATCTTGGCCAGCACTCTGACTCTGAGACCGATACACTAGTTGTACTAAAACGGGTCATCAGAGGGAACTTAATGTCCCTCAGGCAGGAAAGAGACATCCTGGCCTCTACTACAAAATGTGTGAGACGGTCTGTATTCTTCTAAGCTCGTATTGTTTATAGTGGGGGTCCCCAAAGTGTGGGTTGGGATCCCCTGGGGGGTCGCGAGACACAAATGGGGGTCGTAAGATGTCTTCCAGAATGTTTTTTTTTTATATAAGTTATCTAAAAAATATGTATTATTTATTTACCTTGTTTTCTTAATTATCTTCATTTTTGTTTGTACTGTTTATTATTATTATTATGTCTTTATTAGTATTATTATTATTTTTTTGTATTTTTTTCTTCTCTTTGTTGGTTTTGTGTTACTTATATATAATTTGTTAACATGTGGTGAACAAAGAAATATTGAAAAAATGCAATAAAAAAGTTGAATGACAAAGTTATCTAAAAATAGTACATTTCACCCATAATAGTAAAAAAATATCAACACAAATAGTAGCTAAACTTGTAATAAAACCTTGGAAATAGAAAGTGTAATGAGTTTTCTGACTTTCTTTTTTCCAGAGGTCTCCTAGGTTTAGGGTTAGTGAACAGTTAATTATCAAAAGCATCAGTAGCAGCAGGTTAATTCATAACAGCACTGGAAACACAGACACATGCTCATAGAGGTAGGATAATTTTCTGCAGACCAGTAAAATGAAGCCACATTAAATCACCTTGAGGGACAGTGGGGGTCGTGAGTCTTTGGCACCTATATTTTGTGGGTCGTGGGCTGAAAGGCTTGGGAACCCCTGATTTACAGTTTAAAGCTTCAATCACAATGATTTTAGAGGTTCAGTGGAAAAAGAACTAAACTTTACTCAGCTGTGACAACTTTTCCTGAACATACACCAGGATATCTACTGGCCAAAAAGCAGAAGAAGTTCTCAGTTTGATCCCCTAAACAACCCCACACATGTTGTCATTCTTCCATTTCATCTCTACTTTATGTTAGCTTACACATTTTGTTACTGAGGTCTAAGTCAGTGAAGCTGAGAGACAGTGAATCATCTTGTTATTATGACACTTGTAACACATAAAGGTTGTTGAAGTTTTAAAAGTGTGGGTTTTGGGGCGCTGGTGGCCTAGCGGTCTAAGCGCCCCACATACAGAGGCTACAGTCCTCATTGCAGAGGTTGCCGGTTCGACTCCCAGCCGCATCCATTTGCTGCATGTCTTCCCCAAATCTACTCCTCACATTTCCTGCCTCTCCAGCTGTCCTATCAAATCAAGGCAAAAAAGTCCAAAAATAGATCTTTTTTTTTTTAAAAGTGTGGGTTTTAACCTCAAAAGCAAATAGTCTGGTGATTTAGCCTAATGGTTAATGGTTAAGTTGCGCTCCCATATAGCAGGCTGGCCAGGTTTGATTCCAGCCTGCGGCCCCTTACCTGCATGTCTTTCACTCACTCTCTCTCCGGTTTCCTACCCTATCCACTGTCCTCTCCTCTATCAATAAAAGGTGTGAAGCCCACAAAACATAATAAAAAAAAGCAAATAGTTGACCTTTTTGGTAAGCAGGATTCTTGCTTTCTTATGTGAAGTTAAACTAGAGGATTAGATGGCCAAAGATTGCATTTTAGTGTCAGGATGGATGACGACAGGGAAATTAAACCTATCCCTAATCTTAACTGTAGCAACAACACATGGGTCCTGAAGATGTGTTCCCATTATTGCAGCCCTGCAACAAGCAGACACATAATATTGGGCTCTGGTTGGTGAAGCAACAGTAGTCCCTTGCGGACAAGAAGCTCCTGTAATGCATGATAAGTATGATCCTCCATGTGTCCAATTTAACCATCAAAAACATCTATCAGTACACTTTCTTTTGCGCACAAGAACCACTACCCTCTTCTTCCTTTTCCATCAGATGCATTTTGCAGCGGTACTCACCAATTACAAGACTTGTGTGTTAGTAGGTTGTCTGTTTGTCCAGAAAGAGAGCCCACAGTACACCAATTTTAAAGTCCCTCTATTGGCTTCCTGTATATTTTAGATTTTAAGATTATTTTATTGTTTTTAAATCTCTTAATGGTCTTGCTCCTTCTTATCTATCAGATTTGATTTTATCATATGAGCCAGTGAGAGCCCTCAGGTCTTCAGGTAGTGGACTTTTAATGGTATCAAAAGTTAGAACAAAGACTCATAGTGAGGCAGCTTTTTAACACCACGGCCCAGGTCCGTGGAACCCCCTACCTGAAGATCTGAGGGCTGCACAGAGCATCAACATTTTTAAAAGCAAAATCAAGACCAACCTTTTTAGTCTCGGTTTTAACTGAGTTTTATTTCATTTTATTTTATTTATTCATTATCTAGTTCAAATTTTAGTCACTTTTATTCTATTTTATTTATTTATGAATTTCTTTATTTCATTTTTTAAGTATATCATTTTATTTTATTTTAATGGTTTGATATTTTATCATTTTATTATCTTAGAAATTTATTTTATTTGTGTTGAGTTCTAACATCTTATTTTACCTCCAGTGTTTCCTCATTAAGATATCATGAGAGTGTTTCCTCAGTTCGTTCAGCAATTCCTTTTATTTTATTTTATTTTTTATTTTTTATTTTTTTATTTTTTTTATTATTATTGTTGCTTACACTCTGTTCTTATCCTTAGGATTATGGGGTGGGTTTGGGGATAAGGATGGAGGGGGTCTTGTTTATATCTTTTTCTTAATGTATTCTATTTTAAGTTGTTTTTATGTACAGCACTTTGTGTTACAATGTCACTGTATGTAGAGCGCTTTATAAATAAAGTCTGATTGATTGATTAATTCTGTGCTGCTGTAGAAACAATGCTGCAGAATGACAGCTTTGTGGAGGGGTGTAGATATGAAAGGCTCATTCTGACTTCACAAAAAACAAGAGAGAGAGTCACTCTCTCTGTACTTTCCATATTTGATGAAGTATCTACCCATTCAGTCTGTTTTTGTTTGGACTGCAACCATTTTCGTGTTACCGCTTTTTTACTGGCTGCTAATAAAATCTTTAACAAGTATTCATCCTACCCTGAAAGAATGCTGACTTCATCACTGCTTTCTGATAAACTCAGGCTGTGGAGAAGGTGAACTAAGCTGCTGCTGGCTCTTTTGCAGACTCTGCCTGTTTCCAGTTTTCATGCCAGGTTTCATTAAACAGCTAGGAGTCCTTAAAAACTGTACATTCAGCTGCATTTCAAACAGTCTCAAAGGGAAAAGAAAGGGTTAAAGAGTCAGAAAAAAGGACATGCAAACAGGGCTGTTAGAGATGGGCATTCGTTATGACACAAATATGTGAAGATGGGCATGTTAGCACACATTACTAGCACACACTGAGTACTGTAGGAAACCATGCAAACTTTTCTGCACATTCCCAGAACATATTTCATATAGATAAAACATGCAAATCACACACACACTCTCTTCTACAGTAAGAAGTAAAGAGGAGGAATACTCTATGAAAGGGAGAGAGAGAAAACAATATGGAGGCAAACCTGAAAAGCCTCCGCCTGCTGAAGCTTCAGCAGCACCTGACTGGCTGGACCCTGCTGCTCGGTGACACACAACAAACACACACACACACACCCACACACACATAGGCAAAATGAAAAAGTACACGTGTGCACACAGTCACAGTAAAACATCAAACTGATACTGAAATGGCATCATAACTTGCACTGACAGAGCAAAAATACATATGGAGAGCAAAATGTGATCCAAACCCTCTTTGAGCGAAAAGACAGACAGAGACGAAACAACACACACAAGAACACGAGCAGAAAGCAGACATGCAGTACGTTTCTTGAATGAAAGCACAGTGAGAAGACAAAAGAGGGTGTGGCATATGATGTATAGTACTGATCATGAGAAGAGAACATCAGCAGACATGGTGTCACTTACATTTCTCTGCAGCATCACCTATGATGATCTTTCCGCCTCTCTTGCTGGTCTTCTCCACAGACAGCGCAGTGCTCAGGCCCTGCTCGTGCTTCCCCAGACCCTGACCTTCTTTAAAGCCGTACTTCTGCATGATCTTATGGGCCACGGTGCCTCTGTGGGTGTAAAGTCATAGATATGTCATAAATATGTGACTCCTGTGCTGCTCTGTGGAATGATGGGGGGAAATAAAGGTCCATGACAAAATGAAAGAGTCATGTTTTCGAGTGGTGCTGTGGTTCATCCAGATTTTTAAGAACACTATGTGCATGGTTGGATCAGTTCTTTCAGGACAATGCTCCAGGAATGTTCAACTATTGGATCAGACAACTGAATATAAAAGTTAAACAAAGCTAGTACACCATCCTGACACCATTTGATTTTTAAATATGATAAGCTGAAGACATCTTTAATGACTGATCAGAGTTGCTGCATGACAAAAAAATATGTGTATGCTTTGCAAAAACAGAATCAAGGTAATGAATGTAAAACGCCTGACATGAGAACAGAAATATAGAACATTTACTGAATATTTAATACTTAGATTAAAATGTCTCATTATATCTTTTTAGTCATTTTATATAAAATGTAAAAAATGCACGTGGTGGGTCAAAGACAGAAGCTGTGTCTCCTACTCACCCCATGTTAGCGAGGAAGGAGCTGGTTGGCCCGGGTGGAGAGCGTGGACGGTCTGAATCATCGTACATAGGCGGGGGGATAGCAGCCTTTGACCCTCTGGCAGGGCGACTTTCATCTTCATAAGAGAATGCAGCAGGGCCTGTAAACACAGAAAACAACTCAACTTTATTTATACAGCACCTTTCATACATATAAACATGCAGCCCAAAGTGCTTCACAAATAAAACAGAGACACAGAAAACAACAGCAATGGTAAAATTATAAAAGGCATGATTGTAAATAAAATACTTAAAAAGAAAATAAAATCAAGACAGTAAAATTTATAAAATAAGTAAGAGTTGAAAGAAAAGTTAAAAAATAGCGTTAACAAGATCAGATGAACACAAGAAATAAATAGATAAATAAATAATTAAATAAGATAAATAAATGTTAAAGCAATGATTAAAATAATAATGATTAAAATAATAATGATTAAAATAATAATAATGCAGTCCAGGGCTAAAAATAAATTACTCCAAATTAAAAGCTAGATTAAAAAGTCAGTCTTATGTTTACTTTTAAAAACACCCAGAGAGCTCGTTGTTTGATGTAGACACTTGATGTAGTGCTGCACCGGCAGTGACAGTGTGAAAAAGACAAAAGTCTTATGACATGGTCTTTGCTGCCCTCTGCTGTGGACTGACTGCTGAATATTAAACACTTACAATATACTATAAACATTAATACCAGAGGCTGCTGGTTTGTTTGTGGGCTTCAGTAACAACAACAACATTTTTATCATTTAAATCTTCATTTTAACCAACTAACTGCAGGGTTATCTCTAAAATAGTGTGGGAGGTAGAGCCTTCAGCCATCAGGTACGTCTCCTTTGGAATCATCTACCAGTCAGGGTCCTCTACTTTTAAGAGCTGGCTTAAAACCTTCATTTCTGATAAAGCTTATAGTTAGAGCTGGCTCAGGCTTGGGCCAGCTCCTAGTTTTGCTGCTGTAGGCTTAGACTGACACACTGGGGTCCTATCTCAGCCTTCTCTCTGCCTATCACTTATTTTAACTCTCCCTATCTCATTAAAGTTACTAACCATAGACCTTTCTGGAGTCCCTGAGCTCCCTTGCCTCGTAGGTTCCTCTGAGTAGCTGCCTTAGACGGCCTGCTGCTGTGGACATGCCAGACTCCAGCTGCTACACCTACTACTATCCATCTCACCCCTATCATCTCTCTGTTCATCTCTCTCTCTCTCTTCATCTCCCTCTATCCCTCTCTCCAACACAGTCTCAGCAGATGTGTGTCTAACATGAGTCTGGTCCTGCTGGAGGTTTCTGCCTGTTAAAGGACGTTTGTCCTTGCCACTGTAACTTGTAGGGGTGCAACGGATCAAAAAACTCACGGTTCGGATCGGATCACGGTTTTGAGTCACGGATCGGATCATTTTTCGGATCAGCAAAAAAAAAAAAATATATATAACTTTGTCCACCATTTATTTTGTAAAACACTTGTAAACTTTTGCCCATTAAATAAAAACAACAGTCAACTCAAAATGTACTGTGGGCCCAGTCCTGCCTCATTCACTGCATTTCATGGCATGGCAAGTGAAGGAGCAGAGAATCTTCAAAAGTTTCACTCTATTCTTCTTTCATTTGCTGATTTTCACCGTCCACTTTTCTTTGAGCTGCAAACTTGGAACACACCGTTATCGTACATTCTAGGGTCCTACAGCTGGCAAAGTGCCAACATGCGAACTGCTCCTTAAACGAAAGTGAAAGTTAAAAATTGCACTCACAGCAGTGAACTCTAAGTGACCCAGTAACAGCCTGTCTGCGTATTGTTGACATGGGGACAAGTCCTGGTAAACACGCAGTGTCCCGACCAAAACACAGAGTGAAGGAATAACCGTTCGGGGGCCACAAATAGGCGGCCGGATGTTGTCCGCGGGCCGCGTATTGACGGCCTCTGGTCTAGTGGGTGCGCAACGGAATTTCATGACGTGGCTAAAGCACATTCAGGATTCACTGTATTTCACAGGGAAACCAAAATGCTCCCATACATATTACAGAACAGATGCAGGGTGGTTTTCATGTTCCTCTGCTTCTTCACTTGCAATGACTAACGCTGCGCGTCACGAGTGAGTGTGGATTCTACATGCAGTCATCACGTGAACACGCGCCACTTTTTTCATCAACCGATCCGCGGACCACGTCCATGCCGATCCGTGGAGAGGCATCCGTACGGATCACGGATCAACGATGATCCGTTGCACCACTAGTAACTTGCTAAATGCTGCAAAGTGCTCTGCTCATGGTGGATTAAGATGAGATCAGACTGAGTCCTGTCTGTAAGATGGGACTGGATCTGATCCTGTCTTGATGTTGGGTCTTTGTTAATAATAGAACAGAGTACGATCTAGACCTGCTCTGTTTGGAAAGCGTCTTGAGGTAACTTGTAATTTGTTGTTGTTATTTGGTGCTATATAAATAAAGATTGATTGATTACTCGTCTCCCTGTTGTCTGAAGGATGACCTTAAACAAACTGATTTCTTTCCTCTGTCAGTCCTAAAAAGATTCAGCAGTTGTAATCAGAGGCAGGGAGACCTTCATCTTCCATGCTGCTGTTACTCTGTATGTATTTATCTTATTAATTTGCACAAAGCAACATGACCTAACAGATTATACTTACCATCCCTGTCAACAAGTGAAGACGGAGGGGCAATGGCTGCTCCACCCATACCTGTGAAAGAGAAACAAAGAAAATCCATGTGTTAGAGAGGTTCATATTGTGATGATGATACAAAGCTGGTAAAATGTTTGAGTCCTTGAGTGGAGTATAAATAAATACCATTTTGGGGTTAGAAATCTCTAACAAACTTTCACATCTTATAAACATGTTAACCCAGTGGAATTTGAAAGGTTAATATGTCAAGAAGATAATGTCTCATTTTGGAGACATATTCACAGAAATGCATTTCTAAGTCAACGAGGTGTTTCATTTTTGTCTAAAAGCATCATCTGTTCATCTGCCACCTCTCTATAGAGTCCCAGGCTCGTCTGCTGAATGACCTTGATGCAGACTTTAATGCAGTTCAAGTCAACTTTTGCTCTGTGCCAGAAAACAACTATTTTTCTTTAACTGAGTAAAATAATCTACCCTAATGACACGAGTAACTATTTTGTGTTTAATCAGAGTAGCATTGTATGGTATTTTTCTGGTGATGAACTAGGATAAGTAGGACATGTATAACTGTTCGCAGCATTATATTAAGCTCCAGCGGGTGATCTACTTTCAAGCTGTAACTAAATAAAAGCATCTCAAACTTACAGACAGAATCTGTGACTAAAGATGTGCCTGTTTTTAAACTTAGACAATTATCACCTGGACAAAAATATCTTTTTAAATCAGAAGATAACAAAACTGAGTAATTCCTCTAAGCAATGCTAGGCTTCATGCTACAGTGCTGACACAAAGCAGGGATGACATTTTCAGTGATTGATTGAATTGTAATCCATTTCAGAGTTTTGTTTGATCTGACACAAACAAAGCTTGTTCTCACACATCACACCGACTGGCAATGGGACAAACATAAGACCAAGAATGGGGGGTATCTTCACAGGCACAGCGGATTCAATACTCACTTCTTTTCCTCCGCTCTTTCTCATAGTCCTCCTCCTCGTCTGATTCGCCCTCAGCTGCAGGGAAACGAGAGAAACCACTTGGAGCACCACTGTCGTGCCGGTCTTTCCTCTTCCTGCAACACAACCAGATTGAGATTAAAGGAGAATTGCGATGTTCATGTAAATGTTCAGTGCATAATTCTATCTCGGAAATTATTCTCACTTAATGAATAATACCTGAAAGTATTTTCCTGGGTTTGGCTAAATGTTAAAGTCACAAGAAAGCTATGATCGATGCATCAAGACTAATTTTGTAACCAAATTTAAGTGAAAGAACACAACTTGGGGTTTTTAATCTATATAATTTGCCTCCTTGAAGATTCTTATGTACTTATGAGCATACATACTTTTCATATTTTTCTCGCTCCTCTATCTCCTTCTGTCGCTCCTGCTCCCTCTGTCGCTGTCGCTCTTCTCTGTGTCGCTTCACCACCTTCTCATAGTCATTGGGGAACATAGGATCATACTCGTCTGCCAAAGGGATAAGCACATCTCCAGAGGAGAAGCCACTGGGCACTGTGTCCTGAGGAACAGGCAAACCGACAGAGGAACAGTGAGACAGAGATGGCGTTGACAGGTATAGCTTTTATTCCAAGCTGGTAAAAGGTAGCAGATGTGCAGCTGAATGTTAGCTCTGCATCAAGTCCAGTTGAATCAAAATCAAAAGGAAAACATGAAACAATCGGAAGATTTCTTTGATTCTTTTTTGGTACTTAGGACCAAGTCCAGTGGTTAATACAGACCTTGGGACCGGCTGCAACATGTGGAGGAGTGTCTGAGATCTGTCTATCTTCGCTTGAGCCTCCTCTCTTAAGATCAATGACCGGGGCCAACACGGTGGTCTGCTTCATCCGCTGGGTCTAAACAGGACAAAATCAAAAGTAATGAATATGTTAAATCTGACTTTGAAGTGTGTTCCTGTTGTGCTTGTTAGTAGCATGTGTACTGCCTGTGCACATGTGCACTACTGTAATGTATGTTGTATGTCACTTACCTTGGCCTGGGTCAGCGCAGCTTTCTTCACCTTCAGCTGGGACTGCAGCAGTTTAAAGTTCTTGGACCATCCCTCTGTTTTGGTGTCACTGGCACCAACACCAAGGTCATCATAGAGCGACATAGCTGTCCGTCAAAGCTTTCCTGCAGACAAATGGACCAACTCATTTGATCATGTCGTAGTGCTATTCTCTTTATATATATATAACATTTTATTTTATTGAGTGTGCAAGGGTCTAAATACATCAGTACATTCTGTGATTCAAATAATTAGTCATCTTAATTCCAAATAATAATATTAATTAAATAAAAACACAATAAAAAAGCAAAAGAAAAAAAAGAAGACATATTTCATAGATCCTGTTTGTGTTATTCATTTCCATTACAGTAGTACTGCTATTCTCACAGGTACATCTTATAAGCATATATGAAAAGCTTCATATTTTCTCAGTTGTTATCAATTCATTCAAGGTCTCAAATTATGCATCTATATTAGTGAAGTTCAGCTCCAAAGAGACCAGACTACAATGTGTTCAATACCAACTCATCTAACAGTGGCTAATGCTAACCGAGCTATTTCACTAGTTGTCCACTCTTACACACATACTTCTTCAAAAACAAACAGTGTTTGAGCTTATGTCGACTTACCGGGGTTCAGAATGACCTTGACATGAACAATATGTGGGAGTCTTTCTAATAAAGAAAGGTTTAGCAGCACATTCACAGTGTGAGTTAGCTCCTAGCTGCAGCGAGCAGGCGGAAATAGAATCACAACAACATGATGAAGAGAGGCAGAGCAGAGCGACACCACACGCTCAGCGCCCTCTAGCGGCTGGATGTCTTTAATAATTACTCAAAGTGAGTTGGGATCTTTTCGAAAGATACACCACTCAATGATATTATCAAGACAATTCATTGAATACATTTTAATCTATTTATTCTTATCATCATTTTCTAATCAATTATGTTATTTTCAAAATGGCCTTTTTGCAAAACAAAGCCAAAGGTTACAATGCAAAAGCAGGTTTGAAATGACAAATAAAAAATAAAGAATCCTAAGCTAACCTCTGATTATTAGTTTATATACTTTAGAAGATTAGAAGGATGGGTTGCAGCATTGTCACCACTTTATTCATAAATTGCTTAACTCAAAATTAAAATTGACTGTATGTATATGCATATATGTGTGCGTATTTGTATGTGTATATATATATATATGTATATATATATATATATATATACATATATATATATATATATATATACGTGTGTGTGTGTGTGTGTGTGTGTGTGTGTGTGTGTGTGTGTGTGTGTGTGTGTAGGAATTCATTAATGTATATATAGGCTATGTATATTTACTTATTTATTTTTTGGAGGTTATTTATATATGAATTTATGTATTTTTAAATCTAAGTTTTGATAATTTTCTATATACCCTTCTTTTCTACTTATTTTCAAATGATTATTATTATTATCTTTTTCTTTCTATTTTATATTTCTATATTATCTACTTTCCGATTTTGTATGGGTGGAGCGTCACATAATTTCAAACAGAATGTTGTGTCGAAAAGGTTCAAACTTGTAAGAAATGTATATCATGTACAGTGTATATATAACATTGACACAATAAAGTATAAAAAAATAAATATAAATGTAAGATTTGAAAATGGTTTAGTCGCTCATAAAACATAGTTAAGATAATTAAAGGTAACTTGAAATAAAATATAAAGATATAATAATAATAATAATAATAATAATAATAATAATAATAATAATAATAATAATAATAATAATAATAATTTTTAAGTGGGTTATAATAACAAATGTTTATTTATATAACACACTTAACGATTAAAGCAACAAAGTGTTTTACGGAAGCAAATAGTTACCATGGCTTCCCATCAAATACTGCATAATTTTTAAGATTCTGTCTCTTACTTTCAAGGCCATCAACAACTTAGCTCTTCATTACCTCATTGACCTCCTCCATACAAAAGTACTCACCCATATTTTATTTTAATTAATTATATTTTATTTAATTTTACCCTTGTCATTGCTATTATTATTGTTATTATATATTTAACTATATTAGTACATTGTTGTATACCTCTGTTCTGTGTTGTAAGCTGTTGTAACAAAAGAATTTCCCCCAACGGGGGACAAATAAAGTATATCTTATCTTATCTTATCTTATCATAGTATTGCATTGTTATTCTGTTCTATTTATGTTTTTATTTACTGTTGAGTGTTGTTTTTATTGTTGGTATGTTGTAAGATGACCTTTAGTGTCCAGAAAGGCACCTATAAATCAAATGTGTTATTATTATAGGTATTATTATTATTATTATTATTATTATTATTATTATTATTATTATTATTATTATTCCCAAAATAAAAATGAATGTTAAATGCTTTTTAATTTGAATTTTGATAATAATTTAGCGGGGTTTTTTAAAAAAAATTAAAAAGTAAATGTCATTTTATTTTTTTCTTTAATTGTGTAAAATAATTTTCATTCTTGAAGATTAAAATGAATATGCATAATGGGTTTTTTAATATTAATTGTATCTATTAGTCAAATAATGTGCCTGTTATTGTAAAATTTGAAAACATTTCTGTTAACATAGTTTTAAAATTAGTTTTTTTCGTTTAAATTTTGGTAACTATTTGCTACCACAGCTGTAAGATTGATTCTTTTTAGTCTAGAATATATTTATAAATGTATGTCCGTCTACGGCCTCACCCTGATGTTCCTGTAGGAGGCGATATGGTCCCCTAGATTGGTCACAGTTCACCTGAGAAGAGGAGAAAGTGAAAGCATACACATTGGCTGCTGGACGTTGCGCAGAGAAGTTTTTATGATGGTTTTTACGGATCCTAATCCATTTGACGAACGTGTGTTGGGTCTTTACAGAGCTGTCAGATGGATCTGGTTTCCCTTTTATTGTACTCACTTTGTATTGTGATGATCTGTGCGCCCGGGCCTGCGCAGGGCTCGACCGGCGGTGAGTGTACAATAACAAAGTCAATTTAACTTAAAGTTTGAAAAAGATTCCCTTTAATTTCAGTCGTATGCTGCAGTTATTCCGTCTATGGCAGTGTATGGTAAAATGATGGTTGTCTGTGGGCGTCACAATGCATGGGATTCTTTTTTAACCTTCTGATATGATCAAATGTATTTTTGATATACTTTTCTTTTCTCATTCAACTCTAATTGATTTAAACAAACACTACAAACATTTTTAAAAGTAACAAATGAGGCTGTTTTTTTAAGATTATGTCCTTTTCAATAGATAACTGATGGATCATTTTAAATCTAAGTAGAGATTGGCCAATATCCTACTGCTGTATTAATGTGTTACTGATTAATCTCAACATTACAGTATGGATCAAACTGTAAATTCAAGTTCAGGTCAATGAACCCTGTTATGTATTAAGAGTTGTCTTTTGGAAAGCTTTAATTACAGGACCCCTTTACAAGAAAAAAAAAATAATGCAGCCTTATCTTCACAAGATCTCGTGTTATTCATTGTTCTCTTTTATTTAAAACCAAGGCGTACAAAAATGACTTAGCACAGAAACTGAAAGGAAAGCATTGGCTTTCTGCTGTTGTCATGTCTGCTACGTTATTCTTTTTTTTTTTTCTTCCAGACCAAACCCGTTGTCCATGCCCAGATATTCCAACAAGACCTCTGACTGAACCTCCAAATGGGACCTGTTTAACCAAATTTCGCTATGTATGTATCCACGGTTATGTGAGGAAGGCAGGAACCTCAAACCTCATCAAATGCAATGGAGCTGATGGTGATTCACAGGGTACCTGGTCCACCCCCAGCCTCGAATGTATACGTAAGATGAATTCATTATTATACCTCTACATCACTCCAAACATTCAAACTCAGTTTTCAGAGAATGGTGCTCACTCAGGTCTGTTCATTTAGTCCAGCAATAGTTAATCAGTTAACACAAAAAATATTTTTGGAGGGGTGACTTTTTTTTATCAGGGGTTCCAGATGGTTGTGAGGGGCACTCAGTTTTGGCCACTTTGTGAGTTTGGTGAGCTAATCATCACAGTGCATGGTCCAGTGTGTGTTCCTGAATGCCCCTGATCTGGAGCAAGTGTGGGAAGCTTATTTATACTCCTGCAGCCTGTTGCACCAGCTGTGCGTAAGTTGTGTCCTAAGTTAGGGTGTAAAGTCCACCCTAACCATACATTGAAACTAGTTAGTTTGTAACTTCAGTTGCATCATTGTTTGGTTTTGTCACAGAGACGTAAGGTTTATCTTAACTAGTAGACCGTAGCGTCCAAACTAATCAAAACATTGTCGCAGATATGACATTTACACTTCCAGCAGCCAATCAGAGGAAGTCACCAATTTTGAGCAGGGGTTGTTACATTTTCTTTTTTCTTTTCGTCTCTGAACTGACCAACAGCTGAAACGAACGTCTGCCAACTGCTGCTACAGTCGCAGAACAACAACAAAAGTTGAGTAAATCTTGATAAAGTGTCACAGTACGGTGATAACTAAAGCCTAAAGCCTTAATCTACAGTGTGTATAATAACAGTGACATCAAGTGGTAAAATGATCAACTGCAACATACGTTAATATTCTAGAGAGCAAATCTTGGTCATCATATTTTTCCAAAGGATGTAATCTCTCTCTTGGATATCGTGTTGCCGACGTAATCTAGCTGGGAGAACCCTCTGTATCTCCTCATCCTCCAAATGATCTCACTTTACAATACAACTGGCAACCAGTACTCTACAGAGGACTCTATACCTACTAAGTGTAAGATTTACGTTATAACTCAGCTGGTGCAACTCACAAAACATTAGCAGAGTGTAAACTCCATCCTAAATGAGAACTTACGTTCAAACTGGTCTACGTTTGAACTTACACCCAGCTGGTGCAACAGGCCGCTGGGCTCCAGTTCCCTGTACTGACTCTTTAGCTCACCATCAGAGTTAGTGAGAGGAGCTCTTCTGTGGTCTCTGCACTGTGTAGTTTGGCTAAGCAACACGAAACCTCTCTGGCAATTTTGCCCTCTCAGATGATATCAATAAGAAAATAGTTTAATTGAAGTTGGGTGGGTCCTTATCCCAGTCTTTTGGTTATCTTCTAAGGCATCTCTAGTAGTCCTTGAGCTGTGTTCAAGGATTTTCCTGGGTCTCTGCATACCTTGGTTTCCTGTCAGTTGCTCTAGTTTCTCTCTTATTATTATGAAGTACATGCGTCCCACACCCCCTCATCCTGATAATGGTCTTGTTCAGTGATTCCTAAACTGTAGTGCCTGATGGTGCCCGAGAGTCCTACCAAAAAACCTGCAAACATCAAACTGTCCCAATTCCGTAGTTCCAAACCAATGTCTATCATCTAATTTATGTTAATATTGACATTGTTTTTTTATTTATTGTTTATTATAAAGTTATGAAATGATTTATGTAACTTTATAGAGATAATGAGTTAAGTTTTTTCACTTTTTTGAATAAAAACCTATACCTAAGAATAAAAACAAAACAAAAATTAATTAACAATAGAAACAAAAAAATGCTACCCTAGGGAGAATAAATAAGTATGTTTGTTGATTCAAATTATGGCTGTATAAATGGACTGAGGGCCAGGGCCGAGTCCATGAAACCAAGACTGAGAAAGCTCAAGGTAAGGGTGAAGTCATGCATGCATTAAATCACTAACTTGGGCTGGGTGCTGGTTACGGTGTATTGAATCTTTACAGGGTATAAGTGGAACTTTGTGCTATGACCTTATTAAAGCTCAGGGCTTGTTGTAAAGCAGAGAGAAAGGTCAACTAGATATTACAGAGAGGCTGTCAGGAATCAGATGTCTGTTATATATGTCGTTGTCACACTGAAAAACACTACTTCAAAGTTTTGAGAGTGTAGGAGCAGACCAGCAAACATGACCGACAGGGTCCAGTCACACGGCTTACACCTCTCACAGGCAGCAGAGACAGAGGGAACAATTCTTTGAACTCAGTCTTGGAGTAGTGCAGCTGATGAGTGACCTTAAAACCTCTGGTAACCTAAATCTGCAAAAACCTTTCTATGATATTTCTGATCATATGTGCATATTATTACATATATAAAAGTGTTAGAACTGAACCTGATTAATTTTGGAATCATTATCAGTTAAGTTATTAAAAAAGTTCTAATACTGGGTGTTAAAGGCTCTGGGAACATCACTTGAAATATCAAAAACTCATATATAATGCAAAAGTCAGTGTGTCTTTAGGCATCAATGGAAATGTAATTAGAAATAAACATCAATGACTGTTAGAAAACCTAGTTAAAGGTGACATATCATGCAAAATCGACTTTTTAATGGTTCTCTACCTGAAATATGTTTCCCTGGCATGTCTACAAACCCCCCGAAAATGAAAAAAATCCCTTCTGCCCCTGTTCTGATTTCTCCACCTTTCTGTAAATGTGTGTGAAACGAGCTGTTTCAGACTTCCGTGTTTTTGTTACGTAACAACAATATCCGGTCTGTCACAGAGTCAGAGCTTGGAGCTTGTTCAGCCCATAGACTGTATAAAATAATACTGAATCCCCCCTCCGTTTTCCATTACCTGCACAAATGTGTGCTAACAAGGAGCTTAGGAGGGAGGCATGCTAGTTGTAGGCTGTCTTAATAAACACAAAGGTCGGTTTTACTCCCCACGTCTTCAGATTTGAAGATCTAGTGGATGATTTTTACTTATCATGGATAAGTGCTAGTGGTAGTTAGCATAGCCACATAGCTACATGTTCGTCGCTGTGTACCAAGACATACGTCAACATACTGACAAATAAAACAACAAGAAACACTAAATCTGTGACCAATGGTTCAGAAAGGTCCTGCTGCAAGCGCCTCTCCATCAGGATCAGATTCTGGTTCAGATTGAAGTAACGCGGGTCTGTGAGCAGCCGTGTATATTCAGCCAACTTGTAAACATTAGATCAACGTGCTGGAGAGCCGGGGCCACACCCACTTCCTGAGGGGGCGTGGTCAGAGAGAAAATCGACTGTTCTGAGCAGGGCTGAAGAAGAGGGTTCTTCAGGCATGCCAAAATCTGATTTCAAAGTATTTTTTTGAGCATAAACTTTAAAGACATGTTTTGGGGACCTCTTAGACTGGTATGTATTGATGAAAAAAGCGTGATATGTCACCTTTAAAGCACAGTCTGCTTTCCCCTTAACACCATCTCTCAGGAATGTGTGGGCGTGGCAGCCAACGTTAAGATTTACATATGTAATTTAAACTAAACCATAGCAACAGTCACAACATGACGCAGCGCAGAAAGAATGTAGTCGAACCGTATTTAAAATGGTGTCTGAGTGCTGAGTTACAAAATACTTCAATTACTTATTACTTTTATTATTATGTTGTCCCCATGTTCAGGACATCAGGAACAAGTGATGCCTGTGAGGCTGAGCATTAAAACCTTCGAGAAGACTTGTTTGTACTTTTAGGTCTTGGAGTAAAAACACATGTACTTTTAAGCCACTAATAACTGAGTATGCATTTACAAATTGGTCTAAAGATTTGCAGTGCAGAGGACACATTTGCAGATCTGTGTACACATTTGTGGATCCCTGTACGCCTTTGCAGAATTGCATTTTTGTTCGTTACATTTTTGTACACAAATAAGTAAAAGGTTCACAGTACTTACGAGTGACAGTGTTGAAGGGTTTACATCAACAAACAAAAACAGACAACACTGGAACAGGTTGGTCAGTCTGGTCGTACTATGGATCCAGGCTGTTAGTATGCATAGTAATCTCAGTCCTTAAAGCAGAGTAGAAGAGGGAAAACTAATGAAGTACATACATCAGTACAATAATTACAAGGCTTAATTGACAAACAGAGGCCAGCAGCAGGACAGAGTAGGATACTATTCAGGAACAAGTGGGAAAATAATATTTTCTGCATAAACAAGGAAGGGGCCTGACACCTCTCTGAATTTACGAGAGGATCCTTTCAATGTATATCGAATTTTTTCAAGTTTTAAGTTATTAAAAATCTCTTTTACCCAGCGGGTGTGGGAAGGGGGTGTTGTTCATTTCCACCTGATTAGAATGAGGCTTCAAGCAAATGAAGTAACAAAGGCAATTATATCTGATTGTGGTTTCAGTAAAGGCACCGGAGAGATGCCAAAAAAGGGTGTCATAGCATTAGGTTTTAGAAATGTCTTTGTACCCATTTCTGGCTCATTTGACACAGTAACAAATAGCTTTGCAACAATTATAGCTCCATATGAGGCTGAAGTGCAGGATGGCAGGGCACAGTTAAGCCCTGACTTTTCTGGGCAAAGTTTGGGAACCGGTCCTGGGGGAAATGAGCGGAATGTATGCAGGACTGTTGTGGCACGACTTTGCCACAGCTCATCAGAAACGCAAATGACAAGCCGTCATAGTGGATGTGAAGCGGAACACATGTTCATAGTGGCGCCAAGAGCAGAGGGATAGCTAGCTATGCAAACAGACAGACTGACAGTCAGTTTGGGTTAGCAAGCAAGCTAATAGCAGAGCAGTAGATCAGAAGTCCATTTCAAGGGCTCTGGATGGACAGCAAAGGTGGAGAGAGTAGTTGCTCAGATGTTGGGCAGCAGTAGCTCAGTCCATAGGGACTTGGCTTGGGAGCCGGAGGGTCGCCAGTTCGAGTGGACTGGTGGCTGGAGAGGTGTTGGTTCACTTGCCTGGGCACTGCCGAGGTGCCCTTGAGCAAGGCACCGAACATCCAACTGCTGGGGGTGTGCTGACTGTTGGCAGCATCCTCTCTCAGACGTCTCTCCTTAAGTGCATGTTTGTGCATAAAAAATGTGTATATAGAGTATATACCAAACTGTGTGTGTAGCATGACAAAAAATTACACAAGTGGAAAATTGAATTTCCCCCATGGAGATTAATAAAGTACGTTTCTTCTTCATCTTCTAAAGACAGATTGAGCAGGAGCGGAATAACTGTTGTACAAAGTTAGGGCATGACTTGACCTTTATTTTTTAATGATTGATTAGATATCTATTACACAATAAATATTAAATCATAACTCACCAGGAAGTTGAAGCCTAGTGTTTATAGAACATGACCTGATCTTGTGTAATCCTCTCACCCATGACTCATCTGTGATCTCCACAGCCGGGTCCTTCACCCATGCATCTTTTGTATGGAGAGATGAGGCTGGAGAAGAGATTAACTAACCGCATTTGTTTGGACTTTTTTTCCCTTTTCCCTTCTGAATTTCTGACACTGTCTCAAGACTTTCTAACCCAGTAACATGTATTACATGTAGGAGGGCCCTTTAAGAAACTCTTCAATGACAAATAGCGATGTAGTCATCCAGAGGTGTTTGCAGAGAGTTCACAGTTTTGTGTAGGGTGTCCTGCTCAAACTTGTGAAACTGGTCCGTACTCCAAAGAAAAACAAGAGTGTGTTCCTTGAGGGCTACAGCAGAGGTAGTTTGTAGAATAGCAGACAGTTTAGAATTGTATACTACAGTAAATAGGTTCTTTGAGGCCAGCAAGTACTGCCAAATGCATGCATTATTGAGGAGCAGGGGCTCTTCCTGTTCAAATATTGATAACTCATCTGAACTCAAAGTTACAATGCCACACTGCAAAGACTGAAATCTAATTAAGATTGAATATCTCAGATAAGGGTGTAAGTTGATTATTTTTTGCCTTATAAGATTGTTTTTCTCACTCAGCAGTTTTGATGTTAGAGTGTTTTTGGTCCTGAATGATCTCAGTAAGATATTAGAAGAAGAAGAAGAAAGGTACTGTATTGATCCCCAGGGGGAAATTAATTTTTTTCCACTTTTTTGGACATGCTACACGCACAGTTTTTTTGGTATATACATACAAATGCACACACATGCAGTGAACATGCCTAGGGAGAGATGTCTGAGAGAGGATACTGCTGTCAACCAGTGCACCCCAAGCAGTTGGAAGTTCGGTGCCTTGCTCAAGGGCACCTCGGCAGTGCCTAGGCAAGCCACCAGCCACCAGTCCACTTGCCAAATTTCGTCCATGCTGGGACCCGAGCCGGCGACCCTTCGGTTCCCAAGCCAAGTCCCTATGGACTGAGCTACTGCCGCACCCAGCTTGTTACTGAGATTTTATGAACTATATTGAGTAATACATGCTTGAAACTACAATATCAACTGTTACAAAGCTGTTTCATCAACACTCACAAGTATAAAACTGTTTTTTCAAAGTAATAATTTCTTATTTCAAGCATGAAATAAGAAATCATGACTTTGACACAATTATATCTCTTCACACAATTAAAACAAATGACAGCCAAATGTAATCCACTGTTTTATTTTCAATGAAACAATAGACAATATGTGCTACTATATATTAGTACAGTTGGCACAGTACTGATATCCAACTGACATTTATTATTTAAACATTTAACATTTCAAACAGTTTCAAACAGAAATAATTACATTCAGATACGTTCTTCCAAATTACAAGGCAGAAAATGATCCTATATCATGAGAAATATGTTCTTAACTTTTGTCTTTCCATCATGAAATGTAAATTATTTTTTTGGTATAACTTTACTGGTTTCAAGAAATGTAATGCCTAGTGCATGTCATAATGTCAAGATAATGGCACTAGCATTTACTTCATTTAAGAATATTTTTCAACATATTGAGAAAAGAAGTCTCATTCTTGTATTTCTATCAAGAAAAATGCACTTGTTATTAGTAAAAATACACTAATTTGAAGGTACTGCTGGGTTCATTGAGGTTAGATATTTTGACTTGTTTTGGAAAGTCTTGACAAGCCAAATTTTCTTGTTCTGTTGGCCGATAATTTTGCTTAGTTTAAGTAATATTTGTATATTTTTCTTGTTTTTGAAGGCTGGCTTTTTGCAGAAAACTTAGGTGTGTGTGCCTGTGTGTGTGTGTATTTGTGAGAATGGATAAATTAGAGGCAAACTTTCTCGCCTGTATTGTGCAACATAAGTCTGCTGTGCAACATTGACAGCAGGCTGGGAAAACTAGACTTTTCACAGTTGAGAGTCCAAGTGCTCAGACTAGAACAAAGCTGTTTTTGATTTAATATCACATTACTGGATCTAAAGCAATATCCAATCCCAAGTGGGAGCAGCTATATTTAAACAACCCCCAGGCTATACAATGACAACCTCAATAAAGTTGCATCAATAAGAAGTCACTACGCTCAGCAGTTTAAACCTGGCCCCCTCTTAAGCCCTGAGAACCAGATCCAAATTCATGGGTGAGTAGAACTACTTGTCACTAAAAACCTTTTCTCCAAAGTGAAGAACATTCCTGTAACAGAGGTTTTTCTTCCACATGGGCATATTTTCCATACACACACACACACACACACACTGCAGTCCGCCTTAGAAGGACACTGCATACAGTGTACAGCCACCTACATGTGAGTTGTGTCTGTAATAATTACAAGTAAAATTATTGTAGTTTCTATTAACAAGTGGTATTCATCTGGGGGTCTGAATGTTAGCGTTGTAGTATGTTTATAGACCCAGTGGGATGGACCAACCACGAATCAGTATGTTTTAGTGTGTACAGTATAAATAGCCCACATGGGAAGTAAAAGCTTTCCTGCTCCCATCTGCAGTAATCTGAGGACAATTTATTTATCTGTTGTATATCTGCATATAAGCGCAACTAACAATCTGTTTTGAGTCAAACGTTTGAATCTGCTTGATGGTTGATGATTTAGTTTTCCCAAAAATGATCAATCAAGCCAGCCTCACTCTAAAAACTGCTGTGTTAAAAAATAACCCAATTTGGGTTATTATAGTAACCCACTGCTGGGTCAAAAAGGGACAGACCCAGCCATGGGTCATTTGAACACAGCAGGGTAGGGTTATGGGTATGACCCAGTAAGTTGGGTTATGTATTTAACTAAAACAATTGGTAAAAATAACCAGATTGTTGAGTAAAAGGAACCAGGGACTGGGTTAAAATAATACCACCCATAGTCTGTGTTATCAGAATCAATTATTTTGCATATTTTTTTGGTGCATGGACCTGTTAAGTCAGCATTAGAAATATGTATTATTGCACTTTACTTATTTAGACTTTAACCATTGAACTCATAACCCATCTTAAAATCCTCAAAACCTACTTATCTCACATCATGAAGACTAACTATTTTTCTAACCCCCCCTTACCATGCACCTTAGCAAAATGTATTCCTTACATCAACCTCCATTCAAGAAACAAGAATTGAAAAGTGTATTCTCCTCTTGAGGACAGACCTGACAAGTGGTGCATTTTTACCTTTTAAAGATCTTCATCAGATGTTATTTCAACAAACTTAAGACCTTTTAGTTTCAAGTAAATCAAATGTAAATGTGGTTATTTTTCAAGTTCAGACAACTGAAGTAAGCCCAGTGTAACTTACTATTTACAGTGAAACTGGGACTCACCAGAAACATGAAGAGGCCTCTGTAGGGGATGAAATTAACCAGGAAATGTCAGCATTCAATTTGCAGACATATCTGAAGGAGTTTCACCAGGATGCCTAAAGTGTTAGTCATCCCAGAGGCATGTAAGGTTGTCAGACAATAACTGATGGGTTCCAAGGTTGATGAGTTTTAATGATACATATGACTTTGCAGTAGTGGATCAGTCTCTGTTTTTAGTAGATAAGAGGCTATATTGCATGATGAATGAAATGAGTTGTTGCTCCATTGAGGCAGTTACCAAAATACAGATTTCATCATGTAAGGATGCACCATTACATTACATTAACTGTATATCAGTTTTTGAGATATATGAAAAATTGAAAGATGTTTACATTAATTTCTTGTCTTTAGCATGAAGCTGAACAGCTTTTCTAAAATGTTTTGGAAACACACAAATTCAACATTTTCTGTATTTCTATCTGTACTGGTCATAGAAACTAGGTTTTCTCAATGCAGCTTTTAAAGTCTTATAACGCACTGATTTGTTTTGACTTTGGACAAGTCATGCATTAGAACATATTTACATGAAACTTACAAAAAAGTGCTAATAGGGCTGTAAGAGCAGGCAACATTTGTTGAATTTGTGCTAAAGCCTGCTTTTTAATGAAGTCTGGTTTCAGTGGAGATTTTACCACTGCATTAAAATATAAGACAGTATTTTCATCATCGCTATTTTTTATTTAAAGCATATATGGTTGATTGAACATGTTTTTCTACCCTGCAGGGAGCAAAATAGTTAGATTGTGATCATGAGTATGCATACGCTGACTTAAATATCAAAATTTTAAAGCAGATAGAAACCAAGACATTGCAGCATTTCTTTCACGCCTTATCCGTCCCCTCTTTTGTAATTTTTCCAAAATCCTTACAATGCCACTTAAAATACCTAAATGACTTTGGAAGCATTAATGGACCTCTTCCAGAAATTCACAAGCTTTGGTTTCATGATGTGCACATACAGAAGTATCAGTGAATATCAAACTTGTTGGCTGGTTAGATTCATACTCTGCCAAATGAGTAAATGTGTTATCACAAGGGGGGGGGTTAGAAAAAATGTTAAAGTCTGCTCACAGTGTATATTAACCCGACCCGGATCCTTAGGTCAACAGGTGGAAGAATTTTAACCATACCCAGAGTGAAATCAAAGTCTGGTGAAGGGGCCTTCAGCTACTGTGGTCCTTCTCTTTGGAACAAACTGCCTGCTGACCTCAGGTCCATCACTACTGTCTGCACTTTTAAAAAAAAATCAAAACATATTTATTTTCTCACGCGTATGAATGATGTGATGACTGATGTGACTGGCTGCATGTGCAGCAACACTTGATGTTTGTTTGATTGCTGTGTCTGATGTATGTTGGGTGTTTTATTTATTATATTTTTTTAAATGTTGTTATGTTTGTAATTCTCCATGTTAAGCACATTGAGCTTACGTGTAATGAAATGTGCATTAGAAATAGAATTGCTTTTGGTATCATAAGATTGGACTTTCAACAATGACAATGTAGTGGAGGTTGACAGGAAACGAGTGACTTCCTGGACAAACAGCAGTATATCATCAGCATACAGTGACATCAGAATCAGAATCAGCTTTATTGGCCAGGTATGCTTGAACACACAAGGAATTTGTTTTGGTAAACTGTGCTCTCTTTGTACAAGCCATAAGAATAAGGCATACAAATATAAATATAATAATAATAACATCAACTGTAAATACAAAAGAACAACAAATAGGCATGACTAATGTGTAATGTGTACAGGCTAAACATAATATGATATTAGTGCAGTGGTGAGTAGTGCATGTGATGTGCTTTGTGTTATTGACTGTCAAAAAAGGCAAAGACCAATTGTTGAATTGGTTGTGGCTTGGCTAAAGCCTTTTGTTACATTCTAATTCCTTGGCATTCACAGGGGAAAATAAACAAAAAGCAGTATTATAAAATAAGGACGTTGTACTTTTTGGAGCTTCACATTTATTCCTTCTTCAAAATCCACAAACTCTATTGGTTCAAATTAATTAATTCTACATTTTTGGGTCACCTGTTCATGTTATCAGCACTCAGCTGATTAAAATATGTCCAACTTCTCATTTGTCATGTTTCAGCTGACCCAAGAATAACCACAACGCCACAAACGCCAGGCCAAGCAGAAACAAGTGAGTGTATCTATATGCATTAATAAATGGAGGAATGGCATTTACCATGATATTAATTCAATGCTAAAACTGGGATTTCACCATAAAAGAACATGAGTAATGCTGTAAGACACAGGTTTCTTGTGGCTGCAATGACTAGTTGGAATTTTAGAAAGTGACAACAGAGACAACACAGGATTGGGTAACAGTTGCTTTGTTTCATTTTTGAGTGGTTGTAGCATAATAAAGTAATATATCCATCCAAACCACAGACTATACAGAAAGGACAACGTCACCTGATCTCTTCCCAGTAGTAGTTGAAGTTGTAGTTATTAAGGTAGTCCGAGTGCTAATATCAATAGTAGCAGTGAAAGAAGTTGTAGGAGTTGCACTCTTACATTTAGAAGACTTAAGACTTTTATTAACAATATTAACAATATTAACAACAACACTAACCCTTGCATGTTTTATTTTGGTTCTTAAAACTGTGTGGCTCATTATACAAGACAAGGACTCGAGCTCTTCAGTGTAGTTCACAGGAATATTGCTTACAGTTGAAGTAAGAGTATTAGCAGTAGTGCATGCTGTCATGCCCTCAGCAGTGCAGGTATAAATACATGTCTTTTCTTATCAGCAGCAGCCTCCACCAGTCAACAGATGACTCAGAGTATGATACCCTCAACTACAGAGGCTGCAGAAACAAACAGCACAGAGCCCACCTCCCTCGTGACAGATCACTCACAGGGTAAATATTTGACAGTCACACATATTGCGCTTCCTTATAACTGGTCAGATGATTTTGTTGGCAATGAAATCTGGGTCTCTGTATGTATTAAACTTTTGATTACGGTCTTTGGATCCATGTCCTTATTAATGTTACCCAGTGCAAGGAAACGCAAGTTAATTTGTGTAGCATCTTTGAGGCTATTTGAGGTACTTAAAGGATATTAAGGCATGACTAGATATGTATGGACACAAAATGTGTGGTTAAGATTTAGGTCTGGCACCAAAAACAGCATCCCGGTATGTTAAGCCATAGTTTAACTGTAAAAATGTTTAAAAGCATTCCTTTTTCTTTTCATTTACTTGCTCAGTGCTTCCATAACACCATAGACCACGCTCAATACTTTTTTATGTTTATCCCAGTTATTGGGGACATTAAGATGTTAAACAAAAGTGGTCCCAGATTAAAGCCTTGGGGAACGCCACAGGTCAGTTTCCTGTGCTCATATGAACATAAGAACATTAGATTGATTTTAATGATTGAAAAACAGAATACCAGTTTTTTTCCCCAGATTATCACAGCAGGTAGGAGTTAAATTCATTGCATTTAAATTTAGTTGTATTGTTTCATTTTTATTAAAAAGGGAGGAGTAACCCTTAGAATGTTCATAATACAGTTACATGCAGTGGTGGGCAGTAACAGAGTCAATTTACTTGAGTACTGTACTTAAGTACATGTTTTGAGTATCTGTACTTTACTTGAGTATTGTTTTTTTTACTCCACTACTCCACTATTTCTATCAGTGCTCTAGTTACTCTCTACTTTATCTTTGAAGTCAGCTCATGAATTTCCTTCTCTTTCCTGAAATCTGATCCTAAGACAGTAAACTGTGTTTGTGTAGTTCTGTTTGTCTCAGTGGTTTAGTTGTACCTGTATATCGTGCGTCTCCACGGTTGACGTGGAGCAATCACAGAGCAGATTTCACTCAGATCAGGCAGTTCATGTAGAGGTGGTAATGATGGCTATAATTCTCCACCTGAGCACCCATGTACATATCTTCAGCCCGTGTTAGAGGTTTTTGAAATGAAGAATGATACGTAGCGTTTGAAATGTTCTCCCTGTTTCCCACTCTGCCCAAACATTCAAACATTCACTGTCCAACCTGAGGAAGCGTGTTGAGCTACGTAACATTTGTTTCATTCCAGATGAACATTTCAAACTAAGCTGTCTGTGCTTGGAGTAACTTAGAGTCTGTTTTTATTCCATGGTATAGTTTTAGAGATTTCAAGTAATGGTTTCTAAATAAACAGAATGTAACAGAATGTACTCATATGTATTCTTGACTGCACTTATGTCTCTTGAAAATACAACGTTTTAAGATTTTTTAAGAAGTACTTTGAATACTTCAGTATTTTTAAAAGCAAGTACTTCAGTACTTTAGCTCAAGTAATAATCTGACAGAGCAACTTTCCCTTGTATTGGAGTAATATTTGACCAGGAGGATCTATACTTTGACTTAAGTAATGAGGCTGTGTACTTTGTCCACCACTGGTTACATGACGGGTTTAGAGTCAGAAAAGGTGTTTTCTTCATGCTGATCTTTGTTATCAACTCAAAATAATTCTTTGATTTCATTTTTTTCTTATTTTCCTTTTTCTTTTTTAAAATGTATACACATATGTCATGTGAACATTTATTCTGCCCTATTAGCAACAGTACATTGCTCCATATGGGAATTGTAGCTGCCAGATGTGTTGGCCTTAGGATCTCTGGACTCATCAGGAAATTATTTAGGTCCTGACACAAAGCCACACCTTTTTAAAACAAAGCCATAATTAAAACAAGTTTCAACTTCAAACAGGTTCATATTAATCCAAACTGGTCTCATCAGGTTCTGTCACTGTCCTATGTTTGGGTTTAGCTCTGTGTGTGGTGGTTGGAAAATATATCCATCGTAAAATCAAAAGAGTATATAAATTGAAGCATGTTTTTTTTTTGCTGTTTATTCTATTGTAAACCTTGATAGTAATATATATTGATATTTCCACCATCTTCTCTCTTCTGGGACAGCATATTTTGTGACACAAACAGCAGGCGTAAAGACAACACCAATCCCGACCACCACAAGATCTTCAGACAACAGCACAGCTGATCCTCTCGTGTGGAATGGTAAGCTTTCTTACCATTTGTTTTTACCCACGTTCAGTGGTGGACAAAGTACACAGCTTCATTACTTAAGTCAAAGTATAGATACTTCATGTCTAATATTACTCCAATACAAGTGAAAGTTGTTCAGTAAGATTATTACTTGAGCTAAAGTACTGAAGTACTTGCTTTTAAAAATACTGAAGTATTCAAAGTACTTCTTAAAAAGAAATCTCAAAACGTTGTATTTTCACAAAGCATGAGTGCAGTCAAGAATACATAGAAGTACATTCTGTTACATTCTGTTTATTTAGAAACCATTACTTGAAATCTCCAAAACTATACCATGGAATAAAAACAGACACTAAGTTACTCTAAGTACAGACAGCTTAGTTAGAAATGTTCATCTGGAATGAAACAAATGTTACGTAGCTCAACACTCTTCCTCAGGTTGGACAGTGAATGTTTGGATGTTTGGGCAGAGTGGGAAACAGGGAGAACATTTAAAACCATACGTATCATTCTTCATTTCAAAAACCTCTAACACGGGCTGAAGATATGGCCATGGGTGCTCAGGTGGAGAATTATAGCCATCAGTACCACCTCTAAATGAACTGTCTGATCTGAGTGAAATCTGCTCTGTGTTTGCTCCATGTCAACCATGGAGACGCACGATATACAGGTACGACTAAACCACTGAGACAAACAGAACTACACAAACACAGTTTACTGTCTTAGGATCAGATTTCAGGAAAGAGAAGGAAATTCATGATCTGACTTCAAAGATAAAGTAGAGAGTAACTAGAGCACTGATAGAAATGTAATGGAGTCAAAAGTACAATAATTATCTTTTGAATGCAGTGGAGTAAAAGTCATAAGTATCCCCAAAAAATAATACTCAAGTAAAGTACAGATACTCAAAAAATGTACACAAGTACAGTACTCAAGTAAATTTACTCTGTTACTGTCCACCACTGCTCACGTTCATATCATATGTCCTACTAGGAGAAATATAACTAGGGGGGTTGTAAATGAGTGATGAATGAAAGCTGTATAGGGCCTTTTACTTTTTTAAATATACCTATACAGTTATGAAAAAGTATGTCAACCCTTTGGAATTACCTGGATTTTTGCATAAATTACCAAAGTCCTTAGCCGAGGGGTTCACATACTTTTTCCACCCTGCACTGTGAATGTTTACATGGTGTGGTCAATAAAAACATGAACATATGTTTTTTTTTGTTGTTGTATTAGTTTAAGCAGACTGTGTTTGTCTATTGTTGGGAATTAGATGAAGATAAGAACACATTTTATGACCAATTTATACAGAAATCCAGGTAATTCCAAAGGGTTCACATACTTTTTCTTGCAACTGTATATTGAAATGTTTTATGTTAATTATCTGTTCCTTATTGACAGAACAAAGCCATGGGACAGCTGCTGGAGTAACCTGTGCTGCTTTGGCAATCGTCTGTGGTGTAATTGGAATAAGCTTTTGGTGTTACAGGAGGTAAGCTAGAAAAATGTGAACAAAGCAGTAGATTTGTATTGATGGAGCTATGTCACACCACACGTTTGTGTCCTGTTGTCAGTTTTCTAGTCACTAAGCCATTGTTATTTCTTCATATTTTAGGAAAAAAAGCAACATCCCCCCACCCACAAGAGAAGAACAGACACCTATGAATCCAGTTCCGCCTGAGCAGGAGATCTAGTGTTCAATAAGTGCTGCTGCTGTAACAGAGAGTCCCAACAGTTCATGGGTTCACCTCCATGTTATGAAGAACAGGGGATTTCCTGCACACAGGACTGGTGACAGTGACTGATTCTGGCTGAAGATCCATATAATGTTCTGTGAACATTATCAGGAAACCCAATGCAAGCTTAATGGGACATTTCTCTGAGATTTCATGGCTTTCTATGAGGATCATTTTTTGGACATTTTGCAAGACAAAAAGGAAATGTTGGAGCAGAGAGGGGATGACACGTGGAAGTCGGCAGAAGATGGAATCAAAAGCTGGCTCTCAACAATAAGACCAATAAGTCACAACGAGGACTTGTCTTCAATGGTATGCACTTTGTGACATGAGCTACCAGACATTGAGACTCTTGCACTGCACATAATGAGCTTTAATTTTGTGACCAATAATAAGGTGCTACAACAGACTGCAACCCAAGTCCAACAACTTCTGCATGTATTAGGGCAGCTGGATTGTATCGTATATGTTGTATAAGCAAAGCTAAAAGTATTATGCCTTAATGACTCACTTCTTATGGATAGCTTTTGAAATCTTGTGACCGACAGAACAAGCACACTCGCACTTTTAACTACACTTTACAACCCCTGTGGCTCGCTGATGATCCAATGTACTCAGGAAAAATCGTCTTCATTTAGCATTAGTGAATTTCACAATCTTAGGACTGAATGGTTGTATAAGGACTGATAAGAGTGTGCCAACAGGAAGTTGGTATACTTTACTCCTGCCCTTTCTCAATGTAAGTAGGTAGAAAAAGTGTTGTCAGAGCCAGGTGCATTGTGGACTAGGAACTCAGACTGGTATTAAGACAGATGTGTGATGCGTGAGGTTGCTGAGTGAACTGATCATGACGTGACGGTTAAACCCCAGAGGGTTGTCAAAACTTATCTGTTTAAGTTCAATACTGATTTTGAAAAATTTAAGATGTTTTCAACCATTTTCAACCTTTGAGATAAAACTTGCGCAAGTCAATTTTAAACCCATAATGGATGCATTTTACCCATACACTGTATAAAATATGGACGCAGTATCCGTGACGTCACCCATCTGTTTCTGAATGCTATTTTGAAGCCAATCGTCAGCGGCAGCCATATTGCTGCTGTCGAGCCAGTGTGACGTAAAGAGGCGGGCTTTGAGCCTCCTAGCCAACAGCTACAGTGTTCCCACAGGCAGCTGTGCCTCTCATTGGAAGACTAGTAATCTCAATATCTTCAAAATTGCTGCGTTAGAAAAAAATTCACCCCCCTCACAGTGAGAGGACATCGAGAAATGAGCTATTCCGACTACACTGGTCTTTTGTACCAGGCTGTAAACATGTTTATTTCTGCTGTAAAGATCGGCTTTTCCCCATTCATGTGTATGTGACTTCCGGTACTTCCTGAGCTAGCCTCAAGTGGATCCTCGATGAACTGCAGCTTTTAACACTTCCGCATTGACCTATTTTATACAGTCTATGGCATTGACTCATATTTTTTAGACCGGAGGTTGCCGCTTGATTTTACCCCAATACAAATAAAGCATTTAACACTGTTAAATTATCCATGGTAGCATGATTACACATCCTGGTGTTGATAACTGCCACTCTCCAGCAGTCTAGCGCTCACAGAAATGTAATCCACACCCTTGTTTGTTCTTAAACCTGATTGGACATTAATAGATGCATTCAATGAGGCAGATTCTGTGGGGAAATTTGTTGTCATGCTGGAAATGACAGAATAACAGTCACATTAGTTGAATGGGGTCACATTTTACTCGACACACTCACTGAAAACCTCAAGTATTTTCATGTCATCAGACTAAAGTCCGAGTCAAGTCCCGAGTCATTGATGCCAAAATCCAAGTTGAGTTGGAAGTCTTTGATGATATTGTCAAGTTTAGTCCAAAGTCATCAAAATTGTGATTCGAGTCTGACTCAAGTTCAAGTCGCGTGACTCGAGTCCACACCTCTGTTTAACAGCATCATAGACATTAAGGGTTGGAGTTCGTCTTCATGAATATGTCTGGTATTGATTGTTAACTTTACATCTTTGATATCAGTCTTTCCTGAATGGCCTGAAACCTGATTTATTTTCATTCTTAATCATTGTACTGAACTATTAAAAACACATTCATGAACTGCACTTTAACTGAGTGTTATGTTCCTGCCATACAATGACATAAACATAATTGAATCATAGCTGTTCACAGCCACATCTGTTTATTCTTCACTGTGCTGTGATGATGAGGTCGGCAGGCTAGCTAAGTGGTTAGCATGGTGCCCATCTAAAGAGGCAGGTGCTATGCTAGTTGTAAAGTAAGCTAGGCTAATTAGCTAACCAACTTAAAAGGGCAAGTTCATGATTCTTTAGTAAACAACAGAGTCAATCTTTTTTTAAGATTTATTTACAGTGTGTCCAGCATTATCTGACCACTGATAATCATTTGTTCAGCTGTTGTTTGTTCAGCAGCTCTACTTTTATTTATTAATGTGTTGCTTAGTGATACAAGACGGGTGAGAGACATGACAATACCATACACAATATATAAAACAAAGTGAAAGACAAGACAACAAGTGAACATTTCAAAGAGGGATGTGTTTTTGTGAGTGTGTGGGTGTGTGTCTGTGTGTGTATGGATTTGTGTGAGTGTGTGTAAGTGTGGGCGTGTGTCTGTATGTTTAATTGTATCAAATAGGACAGTAGTTTGAGATAAACTGGGTGGGAGAAGGTAGTGAAAATAAATGAATAGAGATACCAAACATTAAATAATTATAATGATAGATAAATACATAAAAAGAAAGAAAAATAGAAAGAAAAAAAAGGATATATAAATCACACTTCCATTAATATTAATAAAGACAACAATCATCAGGAATTATTACTACCATCGCATACAAATTAGATAAATAAATAATAATTATAATAATGAAAATAAAATAAACTACTTCAGCGGGCAAGTAAGAAATTCAGTTAATATAAATAGAGATATAATAGTACAACAACTACTACTAATAATAATAGTAATATTCATAATAGTAATTAGTTTGATTTAATACAAATGAAGAATAAATACATAAATAAAAATATTATAACTAAATACTAAATAATTATAGTAATGATAATAGTAAGGGTAATAATATCAATAGTACTAGTAGTAGTTTTTGTTTTTTCCCCAGATTTGTTGGGTTCCTATAAATCTAATTATCATAGTACGGTGATGCAGTGGTAACCCAACAACAGCAGCTCTACTTTCGAGAAATGTCTGCTGAGGCATCATTTTACATTCATGGTGCCCTGGGAGCAGGAGGAGCAGCAATCTCTGACTAATGCACTTATGTGTGTTCAGCCTTGTCCTTAAAACGGTCATTTAACCCACATTACATAAAAATGGAGCTTTGTCAATTATTAATAGGCTCTAGCCTTGCACATTGTTCAAAATCAAACAGCCCATCCTACCAAGAATAAAAACCAGCACTGCCTCCTTTGTTTCATGACATAAATCAGCTGTTTTTCACTTTCCACTCTCTGCTGTAATAACAGACAAGCTCACATTGACAAGTTGAATTCATGAACTTTGATAAAGGCAATGGCCACTAATTAGCTTCCTTGTTAGCATGTCTGGTGTGAGACACTGAGTCTTAAAATAACAGTTTGAAAACCCCCCCATTGCCAGAGCAAATTTTTAGGAAATGACCTCATTGTCTCAATATAAAAATATGTTCCAAACTACAGTGTAACTCAGTAAATATCTAAACAGTAGTCAAAGGGGAAAAACTCTACAGTCTGTGCTTAAAATGATAAGGGGGCGATATCAGACACAAGCATATTAGTGAATAGCAAAAAATCTACACACCCCTGTTAAAATGCAACGTTTTGTGATGTAAAAAAATGAGACCAAGATAAATCATGTCAGAACTTTTTCCACCTTTAATGTGACCTATAACATGAACAATTCAATTAAAAAAATTGAAATCTTTTAGGGGGAAGAATAAAAAATACATAACTAAAATAATGTGGTTGCATAAGTGTACACACCCTCAAATAACTGGGGATGTGGCTGTGTTCAGAATTAACCAATCACATTCAAACTCATGACAAATAGTAGTCAGTATACACCTGTCATAATTTAAAGTGACTTTGATTAATCCCAATAAAGATCAGCTGTTCTAGGAGGATTTTCATTTCCTCAGTTTCATCTCTCAGCAAAAGCCGTGGTCCACAGAGAGCTTCCAAAGCAGCAGAGGGATCTCATTGTTGAAAGGTATCAGTCAGGAGAAGGGTACAAACATGTTCCAAGGCACTAGATGTACCATGGACCACAGTGAAGACCGTCATCATCAAGTGGAGAAAATATGGAACAACAGTGACATTACCAAGAACTGGACATCCCTCCAAAACTGATGAAAAGAAGAGAAGAAAACTGTTCAGGGAGGCTTCTAAGAGGTCTACAGCAACATTAAAGGATCTGCAGGGATTTCTGACTAGTACTGGCTGTGTACTGCATGTGACAACATCTCTCCTATTCTTCATATGTTTCAGCTATGGGTAGGGTGGCAAGGTGGAAGACTTTTCTTATGAAGAAAAACATCCAAGCCCGGCAACATGTTTCAAAAACATACATGAAGTCTCCAAAAAGCATCAAATGTTTTATGGTCTGATGAAACCAAGGTTGAACTTTTTGGCCATAATTCCAAAAGGTATGTTTGGCGTAAAAACAACGCTGCACATCACATAAAGAACACCAGAGCCACAGAGAAGCATGGTGAGGGCAGCATCATGCTTTAAGGCCTGTTTTTCTTCAGCTGGAACCAGGGCCTTAGTCAAGGTGGAGGGAAGTATGAACAGTTACAAACACCAGTCAGTTTAACACAAAACCTCCAGACCTCCATTAGAAAGATGAAGATGAAGAGGATTTTCACCTTTCAACATGACAACAAACCAAAGCAAACATCCAAATCAACAAAAGCATGTAATAACAGACAAGCTCACATTAACAAGTTGAATTCATGAACTTTGATAAAGACAATGGCAACTAATTAGCTTCCTTGTTAGCATTTCTATAGCCAGAACTTACCCACCCTGGTGTGAGATACTGAGTCTTAAAATAACAGTTTGAAAACCCCCCGATTGCCAGAACAAATCTTTTAGGAAATGACCTCATTGTCTCAATATAAAAATATGTTCCAAACTACAGTGTAACTCAGTAAATATCTAAACAGTAGTCAAAGGGGAAAAACTCTACAGTCTGTGCTTAAAATGATATGGGGTCGATATCAGACACAAGCATATGTTAGTGAATAGCAAAAGTCTACACACCCCTGCTTTAAAATGCAACGTTTTGTGATGTAAAAAAATGAGACCAAGATAAATCATGTCAGAACTTTTTCCACCTTTAATGTGACCTATAACATGAACAATTCAACTGGAAAAAAAAGCTCACATCGACAAGTTGAATTCATGAACTTTGATAAAGGCAATGGCCACTAATTAGCTTCCTTGTTAGCATGTCTATAGCCAGAACTTACCCACCCTGGTGTGAGATACTGAATCTTAAAATAACAGTTTGAAAACCCCCAATTGCCAAAGCAATTTTTTGTAACTCTTTAAATATCTAAACAGTAGTCATAGGAGAAAACTTCTACAGTCAGTGCTTAAAATGATACAGGGTCGATATCAGACACAAGCTTACAGTATTTTAGTGTGACACTTGCCATACCTTGCACAATGAACATAAAAGCAGAAGGAAGTGCTCTGTCCCTGCACAAACTAGATAAAAGTTTAACCTTCACTGTGAGCAAAAGTTATTTCCAAATGAGACAATTTCCAGTTATGTCAAATGATGTCTCACTTCTCCATTTTCAACCTGCTGGTAAAGAAATACAAAAGGACTGTCCCTGCTAGAGTGCAGACAACAGATTTCCTGTTATGGTTTTCTTGACATGAGCACACTGCTGGTCACATACAGCATTGAAGTTTGAGTCATAGTAAAATGTAACTCAGGTGACAGACCATTTTAATGTAGAAGAGGTGCTGGTCATCAAAATCCTTTTTTTGTCTTATGGAATAAAAAGCTTCAGTAGATTTATGCCACGAATGTAAACACAGCTCAGTATTCTAACCAAGATCCCGGAGTCGATATGTAGCAGCCGTTTTGGCAGCAGGAACTCAGCTGCCAAACAGCTGTTATATTTGGCCACATGCCAAACACAACTCTCTTCTTGCTGAAGTAAGACAAGCCAGCCAGCAGTTCTGTCTCTGTTTTTTAATACAGTGAAATGTCACACAGTCAAACAGCGCTCTCCGGTTAGCGTTTACTGTTAGATGATAATTGCATTCATTCAGTCTCTTAACTGCAACAACAACAACATGCATTTTTGATATTAAAAAAGGATAAAAGATTAAGAAATATGTGCAAAAATGTAAAACTGCAAACATGTCACTTTCATCATCTCGTGATGTCCAAACATCTGACACTATTCCTGGCTGTTAACGTCCTCCTCAGAATGATTCAGACAAACTGAAGGTCCTCTCCTGACATTGCACAAAGGCAGCGCTCTTCTTGGTCCTTGAGACGAACAGAATTAAAAAAGTGCCAGGAGCATCAAGTCGTGGACGCCCACTCCAAGTCTCTGCGGGATTTCTGCCATGGAGAGCACGTCGTCGGTCATGAGAAAGGCCATGGGTCCGATGCGGTTCCACACACATCTCTCACACAACGGGCCACCAGTGGATACACCATCAGTCTGGACAAAGATGAAGAAGGGAGAATTTAAAAGTCAAAAGGAAATGTGTCTGAGGGTGTGGCAACTATTATGCTTTTTGATTTTTGGCTGACAAAAAATAGCCATGAACGATTTTTACTATTTGTAATACAACTGTAACAAAATTCAAACAGGACATTACTGCTACCTAAAAATACAGCACATCACTAACAAGCTGTTAGTGTACCAGCTGAAAAAGAGTTGATTCTGTAGCCATAGTAACATCGGCCTGTTTGATACTTTCTTACACATTTCATCTCTCGTTTGCTCATGATGAATGCTGATCCAGGCGTGGTACAGTTTGGACAGTCGGTAACGCAGCACGGGAGAGGATCGCCTGCTTTCATCAATGATTTCGGCATGTCCGACTTCAGGAAGTATTCCTGGAGGTGACAGATGGATAATGATGTGGTGAAACAGGGAGGAAACAAATAGTTTCTACTCAACTCAAAGAGTTTCTTGTAAAAAATGAACACACCCTGTTCTTTTTGATTTTAGAGTTACCACATAAATCTGCTAGACTGCCATCATTACTGCCAAGTAGGAATGTTAACAATGAATCAAGTATCAATTCATTGATTGTTAAGAACTTACTTGAACACATTTTTTTATTTGAATTTTCTATCATGATGAACAAACATGTGGTCTCATATTTGGTTCAGCTATCAGGGAGTTGTTTTAAGTTTAAAGCATGTTTCAGAATCAGCTGACTGAAGATGTTGCTCACAGCAGAGACACTCAGCTGGGGGCTGCAGCTGAGTGACAGGTCTCCACGAGCGCTTTTTCCCTCCGCCACCAGACTGATTATGACCCGGTTGTGCTCCCGGCTGACAGCTGACAACGTTCACATGTTTATTTTTCTTAATAAGAAGGAGTAGACAGAAAACTGGACACTGAGAGTCTGAAATATGTTTCTGTTCAGTTCTCTTGTTGAAGTCTGAGCCTTCACTATCATGACTGTATGTCCACAGAGATTAAGAGCCTGCTCCACATGTTGATATTTAGAGCGTTTTACATTTTGAACACCCCAATAAGATCCATAGCAATTAATGCTGTCAGTTATATACATTGCGTTGTGAAGAGAATTTGATCTAAGGGAGAAACACACTTGGCATTATTTTAGAAATGGAAAAAAAATTACGTTGTTTTTTTTTAATGAGTAATCGATAATCAAACGTTAGCATCTCCAAAGATCGATCACAGAAAATACTTGAAATGTACATCCCTACTGCCAAGTAATATATGAAAGTCAAGGTAACCTGTGGAGGTGCAGGAACAGGAAGATGATGCAGTACATCATCCTGCTGATGTTTTATAATATCACATTTAAACCTGGAATCTCTGGCAGCAGTGAGTCCAGCAAAAAGACGGTTTAAACACAAGCATGGAGGTGATCAGTACAGTTTGAAAAATGAAAGATGAAGGTGGTCTGGTAATTTATTACAGGAAATGCACTCCACATCAAAACTGAGTTTCAGACAGATTAACCTCACTCTAAATGAGCCGATCAATATCTCGCAGCCAACATATCAGTCTTTGTTTGAAGCTTGTGTTACAGGGAATAATGGAGGGATAATGATGAGCTCATTCTTGTCCCAAAGGCATCTCTAATGGATAACAGTCTAGCACTGTCATCCCACTTAACTGCCGGTACACCAGCACTATGGGTTTTTTTTCCTCTCTTCTAGCAGTTTCTTCAGGACATCAATAAAAAAAAACAGAGACATGGAAAGAGAAGTCAAAACTGCTAAGTGAACACAAATTCAGTCTGAGCCGCAATAACTGGGACAGAGAGGCTGCACTGTTATCCATGTGTTGCACAATCCAGACAAGGCTGAGCTCACTTTGAGCTTCTGATGCATCAGCAGAAAGCTATGAAATCTTGCAGGTTTTTTTTCTGCCACTCAAGGACATTCAGAGACTTGTCCTGAAGCCACTCCTTTGTTATCTTGGCTGTGTGCTTAGGATTGTTGTCCTGTTGGAATGTGAACCTTCGCTGCAGTCTGAGGTCCAGAGCGCTTTGGAGCAGGTTTTCATCATGGATCTCTCTGTACATTGCTGCATTCATCCTTCCCTTGATCCTGACAAGTCTCCCAGTTCCTGTTGCTGAAAAACATCCCTACAGCATGATGCTGCCACCACCATGCTTCACTGTGGGAATGGTATTGTCAAGATGATGAGCCTGGTTTCCTCCAGACGTGACGCTTGGCATTCAAGCCAAAGAGTTCAATCTTGGTTTCATCAGACCAGAGAATGTGGTTTCTCATGGTCTTAGAGTCCTTTAGGTCCCTGTTGGCAAACTTTCATGTGCTTTGTACCGAGGAGTGGCTTCTGTCTGGTCTCTCTATCATAAAGACCTGATCTATGAAGTGCTGCAGAGATGGTTGTCCTTCTGGAAGGTTCTCCCATCTCCACAGAGGAACGCTGGAGCTCTGTCAGAGTGACCGTTGGGTTGTTGGTCACCTCCCTGAGCAAGGCCCTTCTCCCCCAATTGTTCATTTTGGCCAGGCGGCCAGCACTAGGGAGAATCCTGGTGATTTCAACTTATTTCTTTTACGTATGATGGACACCACTGTGCTCTGAGGGACCTTCAATGCAGCAGAAATTTTGTCTGTGCCGTTCCCCAGATCTGTGCCTTGATACAATCCTGTCTCGGAGGTCTACAGACAATTCCTTTGACTTCATGGCTTGGTTTGTGCTCTGACATGCACTGTCAACTGTGAGATCTTATATAGACAGGTGTGTGCCTTTCCAAATCAATTTACAATCCATTGAATTTACCACAGGTGGACTCCAATCAGGTTGTAGAAACATTTCAAGGATGATCAGAGGAAACAGAATGCATCTGAGCTCTATTTTGAGTTTCAAAGCAAAGGGTCTGAATACTTTTGTACATGCAATATTTGAGTGTTTTATTTTTAATCATTTTGCAAAAAAACATTTTTCACTTTGTCATTATGTAGTATTGTGTGTAGAATGTTTAAGGAAAAAATGAATTTAATCCATTTTGGAATAAGGCTGTAACACAACAAAATGTAGAAAAAGTGAAGGGGTCTGAATACTTTCCGTACCCACTGTACGTCAGGTTAGAAGACATAACGCTTCCAGATAAGAACAAGCTTTTACGGTTGAACAACCTCAGCTGAGGAAGTGCTATAATTAGGATCACAAGTGTTTGCTTGAACTAGAGCGCTTCAGTGAGCTACACATTTGTTCCTCTCCAGGGTTTAAAAATCACATTTGATGAACCATGTTGTATCAAAAGTGAACAGAAAGTAGATAAAAGTCAAGTAAAAAGAAGTAGAGGATGTACAAATGAGTGCAAATGACTAAAAAATGCTCTAAAAAATAATGACATGAATTAGAAAATAAGTAAAAGTTGGAAAAGTTAAGGTTAAATTTAGTAAACTAGTTCAGTCACTTCTTAATTAAAAAAAAGACACACTTTAAAGTTGTTGACATTTATGAGCTATCTTAAAGGTGACATATCACGCTTTTTTCATCAATATATATTGGTCTAAGAGGTCCCCAAAACATGTCTTTAAAGTTTATGCTCAAAAAAACACTTTGAAATCAGATTTTGGCATGCCTGAAAAACCCTCTTCTTCAGCAGTCCTCAGAACACTCTGTTTTCTCTCTGACCACGCCCCCTCAGGAAGTGGATGTGCCTCGGCTGTGCAGCACGTTGATCTAATGTTTACATGTTGGCTGAATATACACGGCTGCTCAGAGATCACGTTACTTCAACCCTCTGAATATGATCCAGAATCTGATCCTGAAGGAGAGGCGCCTGCAGCAGGACCTTTCTGAACCATTGGTCACAGATTTAGTGTTTCTTGTTGTTTTATTTATCAGTATGTCGACGTGTGTCTTGGTACACAGCTACGAACATGTAGCTATGTGGCTATGCTAACTAGTGCTAGCACTTATCCATGATAAATAAAAATCATCCACTAGATCTTCAAATCTGCAGACGTGGGGAGTAAAACCGACCTCTACCAGAAAGGCAGCAGGACCTTTCTGAAGGATTGGTCACAGATTCTGTGTTACTTATTGTTTTATTTGTCAGTATGTTGACGTGTGTCTTGGTACACAGCTACAGCTAAAGCTACAGCTACGAACATGTAGCTATGTGGCTATGCTAATTAGCGCTAGCACTTATCCATGACAAATAAAAATCATCCACTAGATCTTCAAATCTGCAGAAGTGTGGAGTAAAACCGACCTCTGCCAGAAAGGCAGCGGGACCTTTCTGAAGGATTGGTCACAGATTCTGTGTTTCTTGTTGTTTTATTTGTCAGTATGTAGACGTGTGTCTTGGTACACAGCTACAGCTACGACATGTAGCTATGCTAACTAGCGCTAGCACTTATCCATGATAAATAAAAATCATCCACTAGATCTTCAAATCTGCAGACGTGGGGAGTAAAACTGACCTTTGTGTTTATTAAGACAGCCTACAACTATCATGCCTCCCTCCTCAGCTCCTTGTTCACACATGTGTGCAGGTAATGAAAAACGGAGAAGTTGAGTTGTATTTTATACAGTCTATGGGCTGAACAAGCTCTGAGCTCTGACTCCGTGACAGACCGGATATTGTTGTGACGTAACAAAAACACGGAATTCTGAAACGGCTCGTTTCACACACATTTACAGAAAGGTGGAGAAATCAGAACAGGGGCAGAGTGGATTTTTTTCATTCTCGGGGGGTTTGTAGACATGCCAGGGAAACATATTTCAGGTAAAGAACCATTAAAAAGTCAATTTTGCATGATATGCCACCTTTAACAAAAATTAAAAGAAATCTCAAAGATGTCGATTTAAAGTTATAAACAACTTCATTTGGCTAACCTCGCCACATGTGTTGAGAGGAGTCTTCATCATGTTGTCAAAAAGAAGTGAGAGAAAAGAGGTTTTCAGAGCTGCAGCGACTTCTCACTTCTCTCCAATGAAGCCACAACATGACTCACAGGCAGCTCCTATGACTATTTAAGGACATTTATTAACCTTAGTTTCATGATTTCATCCATTCTGTCCTCTTCATTTAGGGACGGACTAGATCAGTATAAAGAGAAGCAGCAGATACTATCATTAACAAATAGGCTTATTCTATTCCAGCTGTTGATGTATGCAGATGTTTGTGTCTGATTGTATCCTCACAATAAAAGATAAATGCGATGCACTTGGGGATATTATTTCTTACCCCTGCCACCGTGAGGATGCGGCGGATGTTGTTTGTGATGATCAGCGAGGTTCTGGCACGAGTCACCGCCACATAAAGCAGGTTCCACTCATCATCAGCAGAGTCGTCTGAGCAGAGGAGAGGCATATTGAGTGGTTTTGCTTTTGAGCAGCTTTAAAAAATGAATACTGATCATCTAATATCTCATTGAGCTTTTTCAGTTTGTCTAAGGAGTTGTTGTACATTTCTGAGTAATTCATAAAGAAAATATCTGAAGAGGTAACTGAGCTGATCATTGTACAGTTGAAATAACAACTTTTTAGGTCTCCAGAAAAACTAGAACAGAGTTAGAAACAGATACAGCTCCACCAGTACAGGACAGAGTAACAGTGCGGTCCCACCCAGACACCTCTAGACGCCGGCCCACTTCTGCTGCTTCACATGTCTTGAATTGAGGAGTTTTAGCTGTGCTGCTTTCCATGCAAAAAGCACTCTGGGATATCTGCAGCAGTGATCTGTCTGGCAGCACCACGTTTTTCCACTTTTCTCCTGTATTACTTCCAAGTCATGCATTTGAAAATATCAGTGGTGTATCATTAAGTGAACACACATTGTGAAGTGTTATCTTTATTACTAAGACTCCTCACTTTAAGGCAACAAGTGAAGCAGCTGAAGTGGGGCGGCGGCGTCTTGACTGCGTCTGAAAAATCTGCCGTTGAAGAGAAACACACCGAACGAGAAGTCGTTACAGAAGTGCAGGTTGTGTCTGGAAGAGGGGATTTTGGTAAAGTCATCGGTGACCATCACAGTGTCGAACTCCAGGCCTTTGGCTTTGTGAACTGTTCCCAGTATGAAGTCTGGAACAGAGCAGAAAACACCAGTCAGCATTATTCTAGGAAACAAAGTATGTACTAACTAAAACTAACTTTTAGATTTACCTCTCGTTACCTCTCGTTAGCTCATTTTAACGCTAGGCTGCTAATTGACAACATCATAGAGACAGTAGTGAAACAGTTCTCTTAGTGAGTGAGTTCGTTTACATACAACATGAACTATCAAGCCAAGGTAGGCCAACCATTCCCTCCCCCTGATATCTTTGTTTATTATCTGATGGGTTATTCAAAAAGAAAAACGCATTACTGTTAAACTTCAAATAACAGCTGATCCCAGTGAAAAGCTCTGTTCTTTTCACTCTCAGCCGGGTGCCACTGCACATATTCTGTGTCTGAGTCTAGTTGCTACCGTCTGTCTGTGTCGTAGAGGGGGCGAACAGCTGGATGAGCTGCACCTCAGCTTAATGCACTCAGCTAACAAGAGATCTCTTGTTCCCCTCATTCTGTCTCGGCCTCTCCAGCTGGCTCTGGTTCTGGCTGTCCCTTGCAAATTCTCAAGCCTGGATTATTTTGTTCTACCCACACACACCAACCCACACACACACACGCGCACACGCACACACGCACACACACACACACACACACACACACGCACACACACACAACTGACATCTTAAGTGATTTAAAGCTGCTGTTGGTAGTCACAGAGGAAACATCTGTTCAGAGAGAGGGACTTCAAATGTCAACACTATCCCTCCCAACCAGATTCCCTTTTAGCCCCAACACAGATCGGCGTGTGCAGTCATGAAAGTGCCGGACTCATAACCAATCAGGATGTAGTAGGGGCCGCCCCCTAACAAATCAGGACAGAGGATTGGAGGTTAGCTGTGATTGGTCGGTCATAACGGGAACGAGGGGAATAATAACATTGCTTGATACAATGGCACTGGAAAACACAGAGATTTCACAATAGTCTCAAATTACTCCACTTTCCGATGAGTATTATGACCTTTTCTCCAAACCCAGCAGAAAAAAAGTAACATTTTTTACACCATTCCTACCAACAGCAGCTTTAACTCGTGTTTTTTAAAGTAAATTGTTCATTTTTTTTTGCCAACTGGCGTTTGTCTCCGTGTTTGACAAAATCTATGAGCCGAGTTGTGACACATTTGAACTAGGGATGTAAATTTCACATATGTTCCGAGATCAATCTTTGGAAATGTTAACGATCAAGTATCGATTAATCAACATAAAAGTTTTTCAAAAACAATGCCAAATGCATTTTTTCCCCTGAATCAAATGTTCCTTCCTGACACAATGTATATAACTAACAGTATTGAATATTTACGCATTGTATTGAAGTGTTCAGAACATTAAACACGCTGAATATCAACATGTGGAGCAGGCTCATAATCTCTGCGGACATACATATAAAGTGAAGGCTCAGACTTCAACAAGGGAACTGAACAGAATCATATTTCAGACTCATAGTGTCCAGTTTTCTGTCTACTCGTTCTTATTGAGAAGCATGTGTAGGTGGTCAGGTATCGGCTGGGAGCGCAACCGGGTCATAATCAGTCCGGCGGCGGAGAAAAAAAGCGCTCGTGGAGACCTGTCACTCAGCCGCAGCCCCTAGCTGAGCGTCTCCACTGTGAGCAACACCTTCAGTCAGCTGATTCACATCGAAACATGCTTTAAACTTAAAACACCTCCCTGATAGCTGAACCAAATATGAGACCACACGATGTTTGTTCCACGTGATACAAAATCTAAACAAAAAATGTGTTGGAGTAAGTTCTTAACAATTAATAAATCAATACTCGACTAATTGTTGACATCCATATGTTTAATTGAAGAGTTGAAATCATAAACTGGATGTGGCGTAACTCCTTCCATGGATTGTTTGATATGTTGGACGTGTGTGATCAGGTTGTCCATAACGTCACCCTTTCTCCTTAGAATTGGTAACAGTTATTATGGGGGTTTTGACCAATCAGAATCAAGGATTAAAGCCGCAAGCGGCGATGAACGGGGCCTCGCACACCTGCAGCTGCCGCCTATGTGAGCCACCGCCACATGTAAACCACCGCCTGATATTTGCCACCACATGATGTGAAAGCAAGATCTGAGAGTATATGCTGCCTTAAGTGGTACAAATGTTCCAAGTTTTTGGCAGATTGCCAAGAAAACCTCCATACTTGACAGTGTGCCACGCCCACAATTTTAGTCTGAACGGAATTCCTTTAATAATTTTTAATCGTCAATATGTCTGCTATAGAATGTGCCTTGTTGGGACTGAAATAGAGAAAAACCCTAGGAGGAGCTCTCAAAAGTATGCACCCTTATATGGGCGTCATTCTTCACATTCAAAGCTGTATGTGCATTTGATGCATCGCCTGAACACCTGCCACGCCCACAATTTTAGTCTGAACGGAATTCCTTTAATCATTTTTAATCGTCAATGTGTCTACTATAGGTTGCCCTTGGTTTGGACTGAATCGGAGAAAAGCCCTAGGAGAAGATAGCAAAAGTATGCACTCTTATTTGGGTGCCATTTTGAATTTTCAAAGCTAGGTGACGCTCTTCCTGTTGAGTTTCGCATAAGGGTGCAAGAGGATTTTTTGTGCGTCCTGATGCCATGAATATGCATATTAATTTTTCATGCATGTAGCTCAAAAGAACCTCTATGGGGAGGGTTTTTTCAAAACTCTAGGGGGGCGCTAGTGAGCACATTTTTGAGATTTTTTTTTGCGAAACCCATAAAATGTTGCAATTTTCACCAGAACTGATTCTTGTGCAAAAATATCCCCGCCTTCATGCACATTCAGGGTTCCAAAAATGCAATCTCCTCGGCGGAAGACTAATAAGAAGACTATTCCTTAGGGTTTCAATAGTGCCTTCGAAGCCACTGAGAGTCAGTGCTCGGGCCCTAATTAAAAACAGACAAAGACAGACAGCCTAAGTGAGAAACATGGGTAAAGAAAGCAGACACCACCCTCTGCTGTTTAAAACAGGGTACTGCAGGTCATTTTTCATCTCACTGATTTGGGTTATCCCTCAAGTGCACTGATTTTGAACTGTCTCTGTATCTTACAATCTCATCGTAAGCTTCCTGGCATTTTAACAGTAGCGCTTATAATGTGCTCTGTCCCTGAAAAATAAATGATGATTAAGGCTTGTTAGAATATAGTGTAAACTCTGTTTGTGTGTAAATATATTCACTGACGGAGCTGTCAATCCTTGAAAACAGTTTGAACCCAAAGTCAAGTCAAATAGTTGTTTTTGAAACTTGGCACCCTCTCAGTCACAGAAGCTTCCATCTCTCTCTCTTTCATTTATTACAAAAAAATGTGTTGGAATAAGTCCTTAACAATCAATTAATCGATTAATTGTTGATATCCCTAATTTGAACACAACTTTATACATCGTGTATCTGTCTGTCTGTGCAGTGAAGCACATGTTCTTCAATTTCACTGAAATGCAACACCTCGCATTTACTTATCATCATGGTAGCACAGTGAAAACAGAAGGACCTGAGCAATGTCAGCTGTCAAGTTTGGGGAAGAGGAATTAGGAGGAGTGAAAACCACAGACTTCTCTGTTTATCTAACAAAACGAGAGGGAACAAAAAGCTCAAGTTCAACTTCTGTAAAAGATAGTCATCAGAACGCCTCTGCAGTGGGAGGAGTGTCTGATGACAGGTCGTAATGTAATATGTGTGAGGGAACCCACAGCATGCACGTGCTGCTTACTGCTGTTTTTATAGATGGAAATAAAAAGGTTTTATCTAGAATTAACAGCACAACACATGCTTTATGACAACCAATACAGAGTTCACTGAAATGCTCAGACAGCTCAGTACTTTATACGTTGTGGGGTTTATTTTTTATGTTTTTTAAGACACATTTTCAGGTACTATCAAAAATGCAGGACTGATTTTGTTCTCACCTGCAATGTTAAAGTCTTCTTCGTAGCATTGTTCCAGGCGATTAACCAGCTCAGGAATACGATCTTTGTATTTTTCAACTATGCTGAGTTTGGAGTCCAGCTCCCTGTCCTCCGTCTGCACCACATACATCTTCAGGGCCCAGAAGCCATTTGTGTTTTTCTTGGAAAAGGCGCGAATGAGAGGATCCCTGATGACTGAGGACAGAGGAGAGTTAACATCTCAGAGAAAATAATCCCCGAAATGAACTAATCAATATAACTGCAGGGTGAATGTTTGTGTATTTGCATGACTCTTACATCTCTGCCGTTGTCCTGGCCTTCGGGCGGCCTCTCCGGCCCCTTCAGTCAGCTGCCAGATGTCAAGGATCCTGTTCAGGCCGATACTTTGAACGCCCTGGAGGAGGAGATAGATCTATAAGTGCTTGGGGTACAGGATGTTGTTGAATGCTGTTCTTCTGAGTTTGGCCAAAACAAAATATTGTTAACACAAATTTGGACCACTTTTATGTAAACATTTACAAACACTGAATGTTTCTCTCAAGCTTTCTTCATCAGGGTTGGAGTTTCTCTGAATTAGCTAAAATGTGTTGTAGAGCTGACCTGGCTGTAAAGGCAGATAGACTAGCTTCTGTGCCAGCTCTCCGGCCAGTTTCTTAACAAAGGAGTCAAGCAGTGGGTAGGTATAACTACTTACTATTAACAAGTAGTTCAAACAACCATACTAAAAATAAATTATCCCTTTAAGCAAGACATGAATATGCATATCAAAGTAATCTTGATTACTTTAAATGGCTAGTTCCTCCAGACTGTCTGTGTGGAGTCTACAAACACACACTCACTCCTACAAAGTGGAGCTTGCACTGCGGGTTTGCATCAGTGAGCCGCACTGCTTCGTTGAACACACTGAGGTTGCACCTCGACAGGATGGCCGTCTTCCCTGGACAATGACTGACACCCTGTCTTATAGCTGCTGCAGCCTGTTCTGAAGTGTCGTCACACACGCCGCCTGCAAAATGCACAATAACAACATCTTCATGTTAAACCAAAATCACGTAACAAAACCTTTGATGTTTTCCTTTAGGAGACAACATACTCAGAGGACACATTTTGTCTACCTTTCTGTTTTCCTCCCACGAGAATCTTCTGCACCCCTTTGCAAACTTTGAGGATGGTGGCACCCACGTAGGCGATCTCAGAGCCGAACCTAAAGCTCTGGACAAACACATCAATCATTTGAAATGTATACAAATTAACAGGGTGCTGGTGGCCTAACGGTCTAAGTGCCCCACATACATAGGCTATAGTCCTCGTTGCAGAGGTCGCCGGTTTGATTCCCAGCCGGTCAACCATTCGCTGCATGTCTTGCCCCACTCTCTACCCCCAACATTTCCTTCCTATCTTCAGCTCTCCTATCAATAAAGGCAAAAATGGCCCAAAATATAACTTTGGGGCGCGACTTAGCCTAATGGTTAAGTTGCGCGCCCATGTAGCGGGTGGTCTGGGCTCGAATCCAGCCTGCGGCCTCCTTCCCACATTTCATTCCCCCACTCTCTCCCAGTTTCCTACACTATCCACTGTCCTCTCCTCTATAAAATAAAGATGTAACAGCCCCAAAAATATAACTTAAAACATTTTTTAAAATAAAATTGGGGCGCTGTTGGCCTAACGCAGTTGTTCCCAAAGTGTGGGTCAGGACCCCCTGGCTGGGTCACAAGACACAAATGGGGGGTCGTGAAATGTCTCCCAGAATGTTTTTTTATTTTATGTTATCTAAAAACAGTACAGTTTACCAATTAAAGTTTAAAAAAAGGACAAAAAGTAGTAGCTAAGCTTGAAATAAAACCTTGAAAGTTGATGTAATGAGTTATCTGCCTTTCTTTTTAGCAGTAGGTTAATTCATAACAGCACAGGAAACAGACACATGCTCATATTGGTAGAGTCATTTTCTGCAGACCAGCTAAATGAAGCCACATTAAATCACTGTGAGGGACAGTGGGGGTCGCAAGACTTTGGCACCAACATTTTGGGGGTCTTGGGCTGAAAAGTTTGGGAACCCCTGGCCTAGCGGTCTAAGTGCCCCACGTATAGAGGCTGCTGGCTTGACTCCCGGCCGGTCGACCATTCACTGCATGTCTTCCCCTGCTCTCTACTCCCCACATTTCCTGTCTCTCTTCAGCTGCCCTGTCTATAAAAGGCAAAAAATCCCGCCAAAAATAACTTTAAAAATAAACACATACTTAAACATGTTAACTTTCAGTACACATAGCGTGCTGAAATGCGTCCCCCTCCCCACACACACACGCTGCTCACATATTTCACATATTTTCTCAACCTTCTTTGGGTCGTGTAAACAACAGAGAATCTTGTTACACTGCACTGATTTTAACCAGAAGACATTTTTTCAATAACAGATGTTTGTTTGTTTTTCCTCAATGAAATTGGAGACACTGAATATGCTGCTCTTTGATTTTAAAAACTGTCTCTTACAAATAGGTCTTGATTATTGTAGTGATCTGAGATTCTATCCATTAATTGAGTAATTGAATAAGTAAACTGTGCTCAGCCTTTTTTTTCTTTAAATGTATTTTTGCCTTTACTGTTTTAAGAATGCACATTTCCCTGTTGTGGGAATATAAAGGATTATCTTATCCTGTCTTATGAACGTACAGTATTTATTTAGTTCTAGTAATAAGACTGGCTAATGCACATTTCTTTCTCATGCCAAAGAGACGCCTACAGCTGCTCACCCTAATCACTGCTATCAAATGAAAAAAACTTGCTGTATTAGATTGGTGCTTAATAGCCTCCACATGTTTGTGTGTGTGTGTGTGTGTGTGAACTGTGTGAGAGACAGAGTTTACATTGGCCGGTATCTACTGTCTAAAAAGTTGTCCATATATGAGACTTGTTTCCCTCCCCTTGAAATACAGTACATGTGAGTCAGTGGGATCTCCTTGTTTTCCTGGTCTGTAATTGAACATGCCATTATACGCTCGTAACAGCGCAGAGAAGCAGCTGACTTTTATACTTCCACCTAAACACCACAAGACATATTTACTATGTGAAATAGTGGCACCGTGAAATTGGTGGGACATGATACTGTCCAGCTGTCAAGTTTGCGCAACAAAGACAGCAGAAAATGCTTCTTCATTGATTTTAAAAGAATGAAAGGAAACAGACAAACTTCAGCTTCTGTCTGAAGGAAAGTAGAATGTTTTTTTTGTTGTTGTTTTTTTGCGTTACAAGAAAGAAAAAACACTTTTTCATGTTTTTACCAAGCAGCAACGTAGAGCATCGTAGTGTTACTCAATTGAAATATTGATACTTAGCATCAGTGATGCTGCTGGCTCCCACTGTTGTTCAGTTGTGTGAATGTGAATGAGATGAGCTAACACCGATGGTCCCTTACTATATAGCAGCCTCTACCATCAGTGAGTGGATCTGGTGTGAATGGGTGAATGTGACGAGTAGTGTAAAAATGCTTTGAGTGGTCAGAAAGACTAGAAAAGCTCTATATGAGAACAAGTCCATTTATCATTTATCATAACTGTCTCACATGAATCAGGTCGTCAATACCTAGCGGCAACCTCTGGTCTCAAAATATGAAGCCCATGCGGAAGTGCCAAAACAGCAGTTCATCGAGGATCCGCTTGAGGCTGGCTCCGGAAGTACCGGAAACCACCAATTCAAAAAGACGATCTTTACAGCAGAAATAAACATGTTTACAGTCTGGTTCAAAAGACGACTGTAGTTTGGATAGCTAATTTCAGCTCACACTGTACGGGGGGTTGAATTTTTTCATGACGGCATAACTTCAAAGATATTGAGATTACGAGTCTTCCAATGAGAGGCACAGCTGACTTGATTGACAGGCGGGAACACTATAGCTGTCGGCTAGGAGGCTCAAAGCCCGCCTCTTTACGTCACAATCGCTCAACAGAAGCAATATGTCTCCCGCCGACGATTGGCCTCAAAACAGCGCTTCAGAAACAGATGGGTGATGTCACAGATATTACGTCCATATTTATACAGTCTATGGCTTTACGCTTCGGAAGCAAAATTTTCCCTTTTTCATGTTTTTCAGCTGTGGATGAAAAATGTTGGGCATTACCGTCTCCTAAAAGTTGATCAAGATGAAGTATTGAGAGTTTTACACCACACTGAGAAACAGGAAGGAATATGCTGCCTGGGCTGCCTTTAAAGTTGGGAATGATCCTTTAGAACTTTTTTTTTATTTATTTATTTTTTTTATTTGATAGGATAGTGAAGAGAGACAGGGAAATGTGGGGAGCAGAGAGCGGGGGAAGACATGCAGGAAATGGTCGACCAGCCGGGAATCGAACCGACAACCCCTGCGACGAGGACTATAGCCTCTATATGTGCGGCGCTTAGACCGCTAGGCCACCAGCACCCCGGGAATGATCCTTTAAACAACAATAAAAACAAAAGTCTATTCTCTGTCACTTCAGGTATTATACGGTAGGACATTTGCTTGATCACGACCGTTGAAGCATACAGAGAATTGTTTAGACAGCTTCACAGCTCTGCATGTCTGAACCTGCCGTCTCACAGAGCATGATCACACTAATACATGTGCAAAAATTTACTCCTCTCTACTTGATACCTGTGTCAGGTAGTAGATGTGCGTGTGGTCGACAACTTGCAGGGCATTGACGGCTCCTTTAAAGGTGTATATCTGCTGGTGAGGATCTCCGACCAGGATTTTCCCACAGCGCTGAGACAGGAGCACGTCCATGATAGCTGCGAGGTGTACAAGACATGAACATCACATTTCAGCACCACAAAGAATCATTGCTTTCCTTAATCTTAATAACTGTCACAATTATAACTGTCATTATTACCTGGAGTGCAGTCCTGGGCCTCATCAATGAAGATGACGTCATATTGGTTAGACAGCTGTGGTTTGGGGTCTCTGAGCTGCCATAACTTCAGGTAACCTGAGAATGAAAAGGGTTTATTCATAGCCTGTACAGAATTTCAGCTAATATTTCCACCTTGTTACATGTGTTTATTTCATTAACAGTTAGCATACCATCGTGGGTCATGTAGTAGGCATCTTTTCCCTTCTCATTTGGATCCTTCATTTTGCTCCAGATCATACGTGCATCTTCCACAAAAAACTAAGATTTCACAAAAACACACAAATTGAATGTAATTTCATGGTGCTCGTGTAGATTGTATCTTACAGTATAACATGGCAGCAGTCTATTGTACACATTAATGTGTTCATACCGGTATTTCTGCTGGGTTTACATCCGTCCTGACGCCCTTCTTGTTCATGAAGAAGAGGGGGACATGGCTAGAATCGATCTTCGCATCTGCTGAAGCCATGAAGGTGTTCAGAGTCGTGGCCACCACTTTGGCTTTGGTGAAGCCACCGCGGCCTTCAGGCAGAGCAGAGCTGAGGGCGAACGGGTTCAGGTTAAAGGTCAGCTTCTTACGGACGTGGTAACTGTGGACGGGAAGATCACAGGAGTGCAATTAGTCGTGTGGCTTTAAAAACAGAAAACACATGATGTAGCTCTAGAAATGTATGTGTTGGTGCAAATTAGAAAGTGAGAAAAGACGTTATTCTGTAGCTGAACTTCTTCCTCACACTGGGTGTTATCTGGGATATACAGTATCTCACAAAAGTGAGTACACCCCTCACATTTCTGCAAATATTCAATTATATTTTTTCATGGGACAACACTGAAGAAATGACACTTTGATACAATGTAAAGTAGTCAGTGTACAGCTTGTATAACAGTGTAAATTTACTGTCCCCTCAAAATAACTCAACACACAGCCATTAATGTCTAAACCACCGGCAACAAAAGTGAGTACACCCCTGAGTGAAAATGTCCAAATTGGGCCCAAAGTATTAATGTTTTGTGTGGCCACCATTATTTTCCAGCACTGCCTTAACCCTCTTGGGCATGGAGTTCACCAGAGCTTCACAGGTTGCCACTGGAATCCTCTTCCACTCATCCATGACAACATTACGGAGGTGGTGGATGTTAGAGACCTTGTGCTCCTCCGCCTTCCGTTTGAGGATGCCCCACAGATACTCAATGGGGTTTAGGTCTGGGGACATGCTTGGCCACTCCATCACCTTCACCCTCAGCTTCTTTAGCAAGGCAGTGGTCCTCTTGGAGGTGTGTTTGTGGTCATTATCATGTTGGAGTACTGCCCTGCGGCCCAGTTTCTGAAGGGAGGGGATCATGCTCTGATTCAGTATGTCACAGTACATGTTGGCATTCATGGTTCCCTCAATGAACTGTAGCTCCCCAGTGCCGGCAGCACTCATGCAGACCCAGACCATGACACTCCCACCACCATGCTTGACTGTAGGCAAGACACACTTGTCTTTGTGCTCCTCACCTGGTTGCCCCAACACAAGCTTGACATCATCTTAACCAAATAAGTTTATCTTGGTCTCATCAGACCACAAGACATGGTTCAAGTAATCCATGTCCTTAGTCTGCTGTCTTTAGCAAACTGTTTGCGGACTTTCTTGTGCATCATCTTTAGAAGAAATGTGAGGGGTGTAATCACTTTTGTGAGATACTGCATCACAGAGAACAACTAGCACTTCCTTCTGAGGATGTTATTTTTGGAAACTCTTTATCTCAGGGATCATTATATATTCACATCAATTCAGCACATAGCAGATGGAGTGGGACAGGATGTCAGGCACCAAAACAAAATAAAAACCTGGTTAATTTTCAGAATAAAACACTCTGTGTTATTGTTAGATTGTTTTTAACTTAACTATGACAAAAACATGTCATTTAGAGCTGAGGCAGGCCTGGAGTCATCAAGTCAGAGGTTTTCAGAGGCTGATAAAGACAACATGGATGAGGAGAGGAGGAGGAGGAGAATCCTGGATTCAGTGATTGCCGTGGGAAAACCTCGGTCACATGACTCCAGCTGTCCGGCGGTCCTGCTCCGTGCTGCGTTGCGGAGACCCAACCGGTGGGTGTTGACGGACGAGAGCACGGAGCCAGACCGCAGTGGATCGGAGACGGACCGGACACAGATCTTGTGGAAGTCCCATGTAAGGCTGAGCCAAGACACCCTGCAGAGAAAGCTCATTTCAGCCGCTTGTATTGGCGATCTTGTTCTTTCGGTCACTATCCACGGCTCGTGACAATAGGTGAGGGTTAGAACATAGATTGACTGGTAAATCAAGAGAGCTACATTATTCTTGAAATGCAAAAGTCTATCTTCCTCCAGACAAATTTGAAAAGGTCATACACATGTGGGCTGCACGGTGGTGCAGTGGGTAGCGCTGTTGCCTCACAGTTAGAACATTCCTGGTTCGAGTCCCCGATCAAGTAGGTGCCTTTCTGTGTGGAGTTTGCATGTTCTCCCTGTGCATGTGTGGGGTTCCCTCCGGGTACTCCAGCTTCCTCCCACAGTCCAAAAACACGCTCACCAGGTTCATTGATCACTCTGGATTGCCCGTAGGTGTGAGTGTGTGTGTGAATGGTTGTCTGTCTCTCTGTGTTAGCCCTGTGATAGGTTGGCGACCTGTCCAGGGCTTCCGCCCGAAGTCAGCTGATATTGGCTCCAGCCCCCCGTGACCCCGAACGGGATAAGCGGTCAAGATAATGAATGGATGGATCATACAAATTACTCATTGTATTTTGGTGTCCATCTGTCATCCCTGCGTCACTTACAGCTGGCTCAAAATAAAGCCGTGTCTCTCCTCTCTCATCATGGGCAACGTGAGATCTCTGGCTAATAAGATGGATGAGCTAACAGGACTAGCCAGGACTCAGACGGAGTTTCAGGAATGTAGCATGTTGTGCTTCACGGAAACGTGGCTGCATCAGTTTATTCCCGACCACAACGTCTCCATTGACGGCTTCCAGACTGTCCGGGCAGCACTGAGAGCGCTGTGGGCCTCCGACCATATTATCTGCACAGGGAGATCTCACATGTCATACTGGTAGCTGTTTACATCCCCCCTCTGCCAACCCCACTACGGCGTCCAACGTTCTCAATGCTGCCACAGCCAGACTCCAGCCAGACCACCAGAGTGCCCTGTTCCTGATCTCTGTGGACTTCCACCATGGGTTTATTTTCTACAGAGCTTATTACTGTATTTGTATGACTTATTGTGTATAGAGCAACTGTAATGACTGAATCCCCCCCCCATGTGATAAATAAAGTATTTCTGATTCTGATTCTGATTCTTATCTTTGGGATTCTAAGTGTGAGAAATAAAGCCGTTTGATTTAGCACACAAAAACGCTGGAAGGGGTTTCCTGAAGCAAGAGACTTGAATGCTCTTGATGCCTTCCTCTCTTCAACACATACATGTGTCAACAGATCCTCGCTCAACTGGAGGATGAAGTAGAACTTATAAATGCTTCGCTGACAGGACGTCTGTCAGCAGCACAATTATCTGGATTATTTCAGTCAGAATGTAAGAAGTACTGAACAACAAGTGGGCTATGTTTGGATTTTAAAACAGTTTTGTATCCATGTAATCAAGTAGCAAAATATTCCAATCCTGTGCCACCTCTTTTTATCTACACCACATATTCATCAACACAGGTCAGATCTTTGATTGCTGTTTAGTGCGTCAGAGAGCCGCTGTAAGTTCCTCACCTCCTTCCAACGTCCCCAAAGGCCAACGAGTGGACAGTCTTAGAGTCCACGTTGTTTGGAAAGCGGCGCTGAGCCTCAGTGGCCACCGACTTGTTGAAGGCCACATACAGGAAGCGAAGATGCGGACGCTGCTCGGCATATTTCACCAGTGTGGTCGTCTTCCCTGTACCTGTGACAGACAGACAGAGCTTTCAGCATTGACACTATTACCTCTGATGTGCATGGCTGGGATGTACCTGAAACACTGCTTTTCAACACCCAACTTTCAAAATGTACTTTTCAAGCTTTTACATGTGATTTACAGTTAATCCAAAATGTCTTTGTGTTTTTTTCTACAGACTTGGACAAAGATGGTTCTATGAAGGATAGCAGTAGAAACAGAGTTCTGTGACTGATGTTAAAACAGTAATTCTGCTATTTACATTTGTATTTAAAGGGGACATATCACGCTTTTTTCATCAATATATATTGGTCTAAGAGGTCCACAAAACATGTCTTTAAAGTTTATGCTCAAAAAAACACTTTGAAATCAGATTTTGGCATGCCTGAAAAGTCCTCTTCTTCATTCCTCATCAGAACACTCTGTTTTCCCTCTGACCACGCCCCCTCCGGAAGTGGATGTGCCTCGGCTCTCCAGCACGTTGATCTAATGTTTACATGTTGGCTGAATATACACGGCTGCTCAGAGATCGCGTTACTTCAACCCTCTGAATCTGATCCAGAATCTGATCCTGACGGAGAGGCGCCTGTAGCAGGACCTTTCTGAACGATTGGTCACAGATTTAGTGTTTCTTGTTGTTTTATTTATCAGTATGTAGACGTGTGTCTTGCTACACAGCTACGAACATGTAGCTATGTGGCTATGCTAACTAGCGCTAGCACTTATCCATCATAAATAAAAATCATTCACTAGATCTTCAAATCTGCAGACGTGGGGAGTAAACCCGACCTCTACCAGAAAGGCAGCAGGACCTTTTATGAAGGACTGGTCACAGATTCTGTGTTTCTTGTCGTTTTATTTGTCAGTATGTCGACGTGTGTCTTGGTACACAGCTACAGCTACAGCTACGAACATATAGCTATGTGGCTATGCTAATTAGCGCTAGCACTTATCCATGACAAATAAAAATCATCCACTAGATCTTCAAATCTGCAGACGTGGGGAGTAAAACCGACCTTTGTGTTTATTAAGACAGCCTACAACTAGCATGCCTCCCTCCTAAGCTCCTTGTTAGCACACATTTGTGCAGGTAATGAAAAACGGGGGAGGGATTCAGTATTATTTTATACAGTCTATGGGCTGAACAAACTCTGAGCTCTGACTCCGTGACAGACCGGATATTGTTGTTACGTAACAAAAACACGGAAGTCTGAAACGGCTCGTTTCACACACATTTACAGAAAGGTGGAGGAATCAGAACAGGGGCAGAAGGAATTTTTTTCATTCTCGGGGGGTTTGTAGACATGCCAGGGAAACATATTTCAGGTAAAGAACCATTAAAAAGTAAATTTTGCATGATATGTCACCTTTAAGGCTCTTAAATGAATAATGTACATTTCAGACTTGATTGAAACAAAGAAAATGTTTCCCTCTGTATCTTCACTCTCATTCTGGGTTGCATTCAAATAAACCTGTCGCTGCCTGAGCCCTTAAATCCCTGAAAAATTTGATCTTGTGTTAAGAATTGTGTATTGGAAGAAGCAGCGCCCCCTGGTGGTGAGTCACACACCTGACATTTAAAGCATAGTTCAAACCTCATTGATATAGGCAGCCTTTTGGTTTCAAAATCCTCACACAGGGAATGCAGAAGTGCCTGAAACCTGCATTTAATCTAAAAGCCTGCAGAGAGGAAACTCCACTGGTTATGAAAGAAAGACTGAAACAGAAACTGAATCTGAATCTTCTTCTGACTTGATTATTTTAATATGACAGAAATGTGTTTGTTAAAATGTGATCACTAGGATCCGAATAAAACAAGAAGGTGGCAGCCAAAATGTCAAACTGAGGGCTTGTTCCAAATGTGATATTTTGGGTATATTTACTGTCTATTGAAAAAATGATACTTCTGTTACACACATCCAGCCTGCAAGTAATTTAGGGGTAAAGGTTAAAATTAGAGATAGACCGAAATGAGAATTATTGGCCGAAACCAAAAACCGAAATTGAGGAAACCAAGGCTGAAAACTGAAACACTGAAATAAATGATTATGCCAATTATTAGTACCATTGTATTTATGGCTATGACTGTGTACTAGGGATGTTTTCTATCACAGTGAACAAACATCATGTGGTCTCATATTTGGTTCAGCTATCAGGGAGGTGTTTGGAGTTTAAAGCATGTTTTAGAATCAGCTGACTGAAGGTGTTGCTCACAGTGGAGACGCTCAGCTGGGGGCTGCAGCTGAGTGACAGGTCTCCACAAGTGCTTTTTCCCTCCGCTGTCGGACTGATTCTGACCCGGTTGCTCTCCCGGCTGTCACCTGACCACGTTCACATGTTTATTTTTCTCAATAAGAACGAGTAGACAGAAAACTGGACACTGTGAGTCTGCAACATGATCCTGTTCAGTTCCCTTGTTGAAGTCTGAGCCTTCACTATCATGACTGTATGTCCTCAGAGATTCTGAGCCTGCTCCACACGTTGATATTCAGCGTGTTTAACATTTTAAACACCTCAATATGATCCATAGATATTTAAAACTGTCAGTTATATACACTGTGTTATGAAGAAACATTTGATTTAGGGGAAAAAAACGCATTTGGCATTGTTTTTGACATGGAAAACGTTACGTTTTTTTGAATGATTAATTGATTATTGATTGTTAACATTTCCAAAGATCGATCACGGAAAATACTTGAAATTAACATCCCTAGTTCAGATCTGACTTTTATTAAGATTACGAGTTTGGCACTAATAAGGCGAGGCTCATTTGACACAGGTACACAGTAGCTGTTAGCGAGGAGGGAATAAACAATGGAACTGTCTTTTTGTGTTTTGTATGTTTTCTTTTGTTTTCTTTTATAAGCATTATTCAGTACCAAGAAAAGCGCTATATAAATCCTAGGAATTATTTTTATTTTTATTTTGTATGAATATTTTTACTACTTTCTTTTTTTCTGGTCACAATTATTATTATTTCTTATTTCTAATTATCTGATTGGCTGACCAGAATGTGACAATATTCATGAAAATAATAATAAAATAATAATTATTTTGTATTTGTAGAAAATCCCCCCTCCTCTTGTGGTCCATCCTGTGAAAATCCCAAGCGCCAAACTCCGGTCAAAAAATATGAAGCCAATGCGGAAGTGCTAAAAACTGCAGTTCATCAAGGATCTGCTTGAGGCTGGCTCCAGAAGTACTGGAAACCACATACACACCAATTCAAAGAAGACGATCTTTACAGCAGAAATAAATATGTTTACAGTCTGGTTCAAAAGACAAGTGTAGTCTGGATAGCTCATTTCTTGATCGGCACACACTGTACGGGGGTGGATTTTTTTCTATCGCAACAATTTCGAAGATATTGAGATTACGAGTCTTCCAATGAGAGGCACAGCTGACTTGACTGACAGGCGGGAACACTGTAGCTGTTGGCTAGGAGGCTCAAAGCCCGCCTCTTTACGTCACAATTGCTCAACAGCAGCAATATGGCTCCCGCTGACGATTTGGCCTCAAAACAGCGCTTAAGAAACAGATGGGTGACGTCACGGATACTACGTCCATTATTTATAGTCTATGGAAAATCCCCCCTCATTTCTGACTCTCCCTCGCCTGCTCACCTGCTGCCTGAGTGGTAGGAGCTCTGGAGCTGACAAAGGACAGTCAGCTCACCTGTGTCAGCCTTTTGAGAGAACAATGGAGCTGGCTGTTGACTGTAGATCCTACATCTCCACAACTGAGCAACTGAGTATTTGATCTACAAACCAGCTGGATCGATCATGATAAATATTCTAAGGATTGGAAGGCTCGTCTCATGGTCCTCTGTTCTTGCCGACGGCCCATTGGGTTGGTCATCTACATTACACCAGCACCCCTTTAAAGAAACTATTTTTCAATATATTTTTTAAGTGTTGTGACATTTTACCTGCAAAAGCAACGATTTTGACCACATGGTCTGCCTGGATATCATGGCTGAGGACCTGCTGCTGTTCCCCTGTGAGCTGCATCTGAGGCCGCCTAGGAGCAAACACATAAACATAACAAAGACCATTTTAAAAAACCTACATATACTCATAACATTTAATAAGTCCATTTTCTGATGGCTGTGTATCACATGACTTTAATAACACAAACATGTTTCAGTTCTCACCTGCTCTGACCAGAGTCCACAGAAAAGGGTCCATTCTCCATTAGATGCAGTACGTAGTAGATGTTGTAATGCAGCCTGTAGGGAGAGAGAGAAGAAGACTTGTTTAAAGGTTGACTTTAGAATTAAAGCTAGGGTTGGTAGTCACAGAAAACTAGCATGAATTTGAATGTAGCATTTCCTCAGGACTCCGTCTAACCCCTCCTCCCCTCCCCTCGAAGCTCCTCCAAAACGACGCCCCGCTCACATGTACGAGCGCCGCTGATTCACGACCATATGATGGTGACTGATTCAAAACCGGTCCTCAGCACATCGTTTGTGTTTTGCACTACGTCAACTCATGTCTCACTCAGCGGTAAGAAAACACCAAAACATTCTCATAGTGAAAGTTAAAAACACAAACAAACATGAAATGTACGCTCTGCAGGAGGCGGGCAGAACGGCAGGACGGGATTTGATTGGTTTCATTATTTGGCTCCTGATGGCAGGGATTGGTTGGTGTTTTCCCAGGTTTACTCCGGCTGTAGATAGCAGCTTTTTTTACCTCTTTTTTAAGAACACATTATGTACTGATTACCATCGGGACATAAAGGTCATTTTACCCAGTATAACAAAAAATGGATCTAAATCTGACTACCAACCCCAGCTTTAATGTAGAAGTTTACAGCGCTGGCGCTGACAGCTCTCACCTGTTACTAATTCGGACCCTGTTCCTCTTGGATGCTAGCAGCATCATGGCCATGTGGCTGAGGTACTCTGTGATGGCGGTGTGTGACATGCAGCCGGTGAGCAGAGACACCAAAGCCTGCACATCATCAACACTCTCACTCAGGAGCAGTATGATAGCCATGGCTGCGTATGGATTAGGACCCTGGAGATCAGACACAAATCAGGTGAAGACTTTAACTCAAACTTCCTGATGACTGGAGGACTTCTGTGTATGTCTCTGTGTGAGTCATACCTCAATGCCGAGGTTAAAGCTCTTCTTGACATCAGGAATACGTAGTCTGATGGAGGCCTCAGCCTGAGGGAAGAGGCGATGCTTCTTCACACACTCCAGAACGTCCTCCGGCCTCACTCGCTCTCCGACCTTATGCTGCGCCATAAAACTGACAGAAAAAAACAACAACACAAAAGACAAGAAAATAAACACAAGGAACATTTAAGAAATCATTTCGCTTGAATGGAGCTCTAGCCAAAAAGTCAATCACTGACTCACATTTTTAATATCAGAGATAAATGTTATTCCAGTTGTTACAACACACTCACTTGATCCTTACTCTAAGCAGCTTTGTGTAGCAGAAGTCATCTAGCTCAGTCTGACCTTTTGAGGGTTTTTATATCTTTTTGGTGTTTATAGTGTCATACTTACCTTCTTTGCCAACAACCATAAAATTCTGAGCCATCTCGCTGCCTTAGATCCTCAGGTGAGGCATTTTTGGTCGTTCCAAAGTCGATCACGCATTCTCCATCAGAACACCTCGACTTTGGAACGACCTCCCTGAGGAGATAAGGCTCGCAGAGTCAGTGACATCTTTTAAATCTCTTCTTAAAACACATTTTTACAGACTTGCTTTTGTGTGACTTCATGCTTCGAACCACTTTTACTTCTGCTTTATTATTATTTTTAGTTTTTATCCAACTAAATAATTGCTTTCAATTTTGTTTGATTATTTATTGTTTTAATTGTTTTTTTATTAATCATTTTAATGTTCCTCATTTATCCTGGGGATGCACTGATCCTACTTTTTAGGTCCTGATACCGATATCGATACCTGGTCTTTGGTATCTGCCGATACCGATACCAGACGATCCGATCCTGGTATTGATTTAACAATCTCTATTCCTTAATGTGAGGAAAGAATCATGTTTTGACAACTTCAGGCTTTTCTGACTTGATGGTTAACTGTACCTGGGTTCCAAGTGCTAAACCAGAGGCTGGAATCCCTTAACTCCATGCATCCTGAACAATTAAATCCAATAACCTGTCTGTTTTTTCACACTTTGAATCCATTAAACAAAGGTTTCTTCCTTCTTTGCAGTAGACTACAGCTGTCATAAACCTCTTCCTTTGGGCTCCCATCATATTTTTCAGCGTGACTGCCATCCGTCGAAACATTACTGCTGCACATGTTGCAAGTTTCCGGTGGAGTTGTTAGCAAAATTAGCTTGACATGCACCTAAACTGCAGAGCCTCTGTAGTTGTCCTCCATCATGCTCCACCGGGCAAAATGCACAGACTGACTGGAGCTGATGACGTAGGAGACACACATGACTGTTGTAAACACAGAAAAGTATAGAACTGAGATGAATAGATCTGCCATATGGATCGGCACTATATATCGGCCCCTTGTCACTGATATCCGATCTAGCTTTTTGAGTCCGATCTAGCCGATATCCGATACCAGGATCAGATCGATGCATCCCTAATTTATCCTTTTCATTTTTTCTAATTTTCTCTTCTGATGTAATGTCATCCTCTTATTCTGAAAACTTCCTTTATTTTCCTTTTAATGCTTTTATTTACTTATCCGTTTTTATCTATTTATTTATCTTGAAAAATGTCTTAAACAGTGATTCATTCATTGGTCTATTGTCACACCACTTCATTCTGACGTCACGGATACTACGTCCATTTATTATACAGTCTATGGTTTTCACACTACTCGTCACATTCACCCATTCACTTCAGATCCACTCACTGATGGTAGAGGCTGCTATATAGTAAGGGTCCATCAGTGTTAGCTCATCTCATTCACATTCACACACAGCTGTACAACAGCAGGAGCAATGGGGGGTTCAGGGTCTTGCCCAAGGACACTGAGTTGGGAACGGCCAACCTTCAGATTGATAGACGACCGACTCTGCCTACTGAGTCAATGGCATCACAGGTGCCAAGTATCAATATTTCAATTGAGTAACACTACGATCCTCTTAATACATTTCCCATCCAATCAGACTCATTGCATCACTACTTCATGACTCTTCCTGATGGCTCCAACTTGCACTTTACCCTTTTGGGAAATTTGGTAATCAGTTCATCAGATATCCTGATGTATCATTCTATGGTTGTTCTGCAAATGATCAATTATCATATCCTGTCATGTCCTAACATGAGTCACCTCTCTGTTATCAGCAGCCTGGCAGTCAGACTACAGTTCTTCTCCATTGAGGATGATGTGTTTCAAATAATAATAATAATAATAATAATAATAATAATAATAATAATAATAATAATACATTTTATTTTGGGCACCTTTCAGATCACCCAAGGTCACCTTACAGATCATAAAAGCATACATCATTAAAACATCATAAAAACAAACAAACAAACAAACAAAAAGTAATAAATAAAAACTAAAAACTAGTGAGGTGCAGAGAGTCCAGTTTAGAGTGAATATGCCAGTTTGAACAGGTGAGTTTTGAGTTGGGATTTGAATGATGTTTCTGTAGATTATGTCTCCATAATCCAAGACTGACATAAAAACAGCCTCCACAACCCTCTTCCTACAAAACAAAACATTGGAAACATAGATCTGTTTCTATAGAAATAGCTGACAGTCTGTCTGTAAGATTATTATGTACTTTAAAATTGAGGTTTTCATCAATCCAAACACCTAGATATTTATACTCTGTGACTCTTTCAGTTTTGAATCCCATTTTTAAGACTATATTTACATAATTGTGCTGTATCGTTCTGGCTCTGGAGAATAGCATCACTTTTGTTTTGTCAGCATTTAGAACCTGCGTTAAGTCATCCAGAGTATCTTGCAAACTGTTAAAAGAGTCTTGTAGATTACTGACCGCAAGATGAATAGAATCAGCAAAACAACACAGTGCAGTGTCATCAGCATACAGATGTGCATGACAGTTGGGCAAACAAGAAACAATATTGTTAATATAAATAGTGAATAAAACTGAACCTAAAATCGAACCTTGTGGAACTCCCTTTGAAACTGATAAAAAACATGAAAACTGGCTCCCAAGTTTAACAGATTGCTTCCTATCCGAAAGATAGCTTTTTCACCAAAATCAAAACTATACAATAGTTTCAGAAATGAGAAAGATCAGACTTACACAACAAGGTTTCGTATGCTGTGCTCTCTTAAGGCTGGGATTGTAATGTTGTTGTTCTTCAGGATAGCAACGATATCCTCCACCGTCTCTTTCTCCTTCATCATGAAGCGGAAGTATTTCTTCTTGAATGGGACAAACTGTGCAGGAAAACACAAAACATTAACATAAACGTTGTTCATTAGATTGGCTTTAATTTATGTTACGTTTGAGAAAGACTGAGTGGTGGAACAAATGAAACTAAAAAGAGAATCACGAGACGAGGTACCAAAAACTGTGGCTCATCTTTAAAGAATACTTCTTTACAACAACCTCTAAAGGAAGTAAACACCCACCCCATTTTAATGTGATCAATTCGTCAAAAATATATCTCATCCCTTAACCCTGTTGGTGGTATCAAGCTAAGTAAAATAATGTGATGTTTCACCGTTGCGTCTTTGACGATGTTCCTCCAGCGATGGCAGACGAAGTTGGCACTGCGGTACAGGTCCTGAGCAGGGACAAATCCAAGTACCTGTCTGAGAACTTCCTCTGGGAGGTCATCCATGCAGCCTTGGGGTTCCTGCAGGACCTTGTTACTTCCCAGGAGCCCGTAGTGCTTGTCAGGGAGGGCCTCCACCTCCTCCTCCTCCTCCTCATTGTGAATGTTTGTGCCACCTTGATCAAAGTCCTCATCATCCCCAAACATCTCTGCTGTCATTCCCTCCAAATAATCCACCTGTCTTGTGTCATACTGTTGCATAGTCTCTGCAGCTAACAGGCTAGCATCGTCCACCTCATCTTCCTCTGCACCAAGTCCTGCTGTCATTGGGGCAGCTAAAAGGCTAACATCATCATCATCATCATCCTGATCGTTGGGAAAGAGTTCTACATTGACTCCACTCGTGGATGTGGAAGAGCAGGGCTGAGGGGATTTGTGCGGGCTGGAACTTATGACTCCAGTCACTGAATAGAAATTGTTGATACTCTTCTGTTGCCCTGAAGGACTTCCTGAAACAGCAGCTGGTGGTATAAGAAATAAGAGATTCAGGCAAGTCCAGACTTTTAATCCATCAAATAATAACTGTGCACAAATACACTCCAGTTTTAAGCAGGAAGAAGAAGAAACAGATTACCACACTTCCGTCGCTTGGAGGGCGTCCTGGGGTAGAGCCCTCGGTTTGGGTTGCAGCTGCCCCCAGCCTGGTTGACTGTGTTGGGCCGGGTGAGGGAATCAGAGCCCTCTGCACCTTGTCCAAGTTCATTACACTCTGCTGCGTTCAGGTGCCTCCGTTTGACCTTTCCTGGGAGATCACAGAACATTCACTTATGTCAGCAGTGCAACACATTCTACAGTATTGGTGATAGTACTAGGTTAAATCTTGGTTTGTCCTTTTCACTCCAAACATGTGACACATGTTCTGAGCAATTAAATCAAATGCTGTAATAACAGCAACTGTTCAGAGACAAAATGTAAAGGGATCTGTCTTGTGGTTAGCTAGTTAGATACATTACCTACAGTTTGAAACATGCAGCTCTTATGTAGTTTTATATTGCACTGTTTCCAGGTACTGACAGTAGATAGTGCTGTCACACTAGCTGACTTTGATTTTACAGAATTTCTCAATTGCAAAAACACATTTCTCGACATCCACCACACTTTTCTCAACACTATATGCACAAAACTCAATTTTCAAACTACATTCACCAAACCTCTGACTCTTCCTGCAAAACCTAACAGTGTTGTCAGATCATACCTCAAGTCAATCAATATTAAAAACAATCCTGAGCAGTCATTACACACTACATCAAAACACTGAAAACACAATGCTCAGGACATGGAGCTGTAGGAATAATGTTTATTGTTCACAGTAGGCTAAATGAGTTTTGCAAGACAAAAAAATCCTCTTTGAATGTAGCACCAGTATCCAGTAAAAATAAAGTAAAGACAGATACAAATGTGAAGAACATAGTCTGTCACAGGCGCTCAGATTTCATCAGAAGTTACTGTTCTTTGTCTTTCTAGATTTTGCTCCCCTCCTCTTCCTCCTCAACCACCTCTTCCATGCACTCTTCCTCTGCCTCTCAGATCATTTCTGTCCATTGTTCAACCTTCAAAAACCAGTGCTCTCTGAACTGGCTTATACTGGTTTCCTCACATCATTAGCCACAAGTGTGAACCGTTTTGAGTGGTTGTGTTTAAGCTGTGACACCTGTGCTTGAAATGTGTTTCACTTTTACTACCTGTTCTTACCATTATGCAACACAAGGGCTTAGGGTTGCCAACTGTTCCGTATTAGCCGAGACATCACGTATATTGGGCTTAATTGATTTGTTTCATACATGACCTCAATTGCCCCGTATATTGACTATTAACTCTTGTAAATACAGCAGACTGCACTCTACAGATCCTAGATCAGATCAAACGACAGTGGCAGATCATGTGCCAATCACACCGCCTGTCATCCAATCACAGACCCCCCTCACACGCATCAGCTGGATGTTATACATCCCAAATGTGCCAAGTCCTGCAAAAAAGTGTGGAGAGGATTTTCTCTCTGATGGCCATTAAAAGGTCAGACTCAAGAGACAGATGCAGCTCAGAGCTGATCAAACATGAACTTCAGATATCTGTAAACTCTGACTCGTCATGTCAGGACTTCTCTCTGACTGCAAATTGACAAAAGACTGCTTGAGTCAATCAAGAGCAGCAAAAAGGATCCATGGAAAAAAGGACATTTGGTGAATCATACTCCTCTTTTACATTTAGTTTTTCTGTTGCCTGTTTTTTGATGTAAAAAGTCAAATTGTGGTTTCTTTGAGGTTTATTCATATGAGGTTACATAATGATACAGTAAGGATTAAAGGGAGTATACACACTTTCTGTATTTCCAGTTGAATCAGAATCAGAATATACTCTGAATTCACACATCATGCTCACACCACCATGGCACCGTGCACCTGTCCCTTATTAAGTGCATCACAGTCCAACATGTGTTTGAGTGAGTGAGAAGGTGTTTGAAGTTGTGTCTTACAGGTGAGAGTGCTCATGGTTTTGCCAAAGGAGTGACTGATTCAATACATGGGTTCAGACACTAGGGAATTTGGTTCAGACAATAGGGTTCAGTGTTAAATACTGTAAGTGAAAATGAAAGTTAAAGTTCTCTTACCTTTGACAGCCACCTCCATCTTTGTGTCCAGCTCACTCAAACTCACAAAACGACGTAAAATACAGACTTTGATTTAATAAAAACGAGTTCAACCTTTGCTGAGATTCATTTTCATCGTTGTATTTTTTCCTCAAATGAACAAACAGGACAGAGATCATCAACCGGTAGGGTTTACAATTAGTAAACAACAGCGGTTGCTAACGTGTTGTTAGCTTTGATGCTAAAATCGTATTTTCAAAACTGCGACCACAACAGTACCAACAACATGCTCCTGACACTAATGTCAACAAACCATGTTTACTTGTTGTTCTGTTTTCTGTCCTTAATAATGAACCTTTACGTCAAAGAAAGAACTTGTGGTTTTCAGCAGAGGGTCTGAAGTTTGTGTTGGTAATGAAGGATGGTGATTGGCCGGATTTTCTTCTTCTATGAATTTCATTGGCGGTTGGTAAACTAGTTGGTAAAGAGCGTTACTGCCACCAAGCGGACAGAAGTGTAAAGTGATTTGGTAGATTCAATCACAGCAAGACGATACATCTCTTTTTCAAAATAAATAAACCCTTTTGATTTAATTAAAACATAAAGAATCTATAGTCAGTATTATATTCTAAAAGGTAGACAGACTTAGGGATTAGCTTGTTAAACTATGTGGAGCTTTATTGCTGCTAAACCTTGCTGCCAGACCTTGTGAGGACTTTGGAGAAATGAGGACAGATCATGCACTTCATGCACATGAACACATTTGAAAGGGATATCTGAATAACAAAGAGAGTATTATACAACAGAACAGAACAGAACAGAATGCACTTTATTAATCCCTGAAGGGAAATTCAGGTGTCTGTCAGATAAAATTATAAAAATCACATTAAACAAGTAATTCAGGTGTCTGTCAGCTCTTCTCCCTAGAGCGTTCTGAAGCCTAATGGCTGAAGGGATGAAGGATTCTCTGTATCTCTGTCCTACAGCGCAGAGAGATAAGCCGTCCACTGCTGCTGTTTCTCTGGTCCACAAAGAAGTTGTGAAGTGGATGATCTATGTAATTTAGAATGGCCTCTAGCTTCTTCTGTGTGCATCTCTCCACCACAGCTCCCAGTGAGTCCAACCTGGTTCCAATCACAGTGCCAGCTCTCTTCACTTGTTTGTCTCGCATCCTTGTGTTTTATACTGCTTCCCCAGCAGACTGCAGCATAGAATAACACACTTACCACCACAGACTGATAAAACATCTGCAGCATCTTTCTGCAGATGTCTAAGGGTCTGAGCCTCCTTAAGAAAGAGGCAGCTCTGCCCCTTCCTGTAGAGTGCATCTGTGTTAAGGGACCAGGCAATGCATGTTTAATTACATCCATGAAATGTACGATAATGTTATGATAATAAACTGACTTACATATTTAAATGTTTTTAGAGCTCGTCAAATGCGCCTACATGAGTTTACACACTATCAGCACTGGATGAGAATGAAGCTTCTTTAACATAGACTTCAAGACACAATGCATTTTCTTAGCTGTTGTTGGTTAGTCACAATGAGACAAAACAGACTCAGGTAAAAGCAAAGGTTGTATTAAATTTATTCATTGGTCCTTACTTCCTAATTTCAACAACATCCATAACCAGTTATTGCACCATAACAAGGTCGGAGGCACAGCGTGAGTTATTACCTATTAACCAGTCACTTCCTTAGTGGATACAGTACCTCTGTTGTACATTACAGGTCATAAAAATCAGCTCACACATGTTAATACTGATGTTAATACAACAACCGAATGAGTTAGTGAGTTAAATATCTCGGTCCTAAAATGTCTCTTAGCAAATTTTAAAGGAACAACGTGAGGCAGCAAATTGTGGGTTTATTGAGCTCTCTACTATGCAGGAGGATCAGATGTAAGAGTAATAAAGTCATCTGAGCTGAGTTGAAAGTCAAAATGAAGCTGTACTCCCAAAATTCAAAATGTGAATTCAGATTTCAGACTTTAATCTCAGCAATTGGACTTTAAATTCAGCAAATTGAACTCATTCAAACTTTAAACTCACTATTCCATCTCCAGAGTTAATACTATTCTGACTTCGGGTCAGAAATCTTGAAATTAGAAGTCGTGCTTTAACAAAGATGGCTGACTTTGAACTTTGAAATATGAATTTAATGTCAGAATTTGGATTCTTCTTTTATTTTCTCTTTTTAAAACTTATTTCCTCACAAATAAAGTCAGAAGTCTGAGTTTAATCTCTGAACTCAAAGATGTTCTTCCTAATCCAACCCTAATCATCTTCTGCTCCTCTTAAAATATAGTGCAAGAATTCAGATTGACTTTTACATGAAGCAGAAATTGCACACTATTTAAGCAATACCCGATGATGAATAATGTTTAAAGTGTAAAAACTAAATGATCTTCAAGTCAGAGAATGATATGTTAGAAAAACTGAAGGAATGTCTCACAAATGACAGCAAATTGCAAATTGTAACACTACTTATAATCTCATAAAAGAGCTGGAATTAAGATTTTGTAGTTTAAGGGATAAAACTAGAACTGAAGCCTGACAGAATGCCTGCAGAGAGTGTGCCATGCATTAACAATCAGCCACTGTGGTATGCCTCAGGTCTGCAGGTGTTTGACAGCACAGTGGGACATGTTATGTGAGCAGGGCTCCTTCATGAGTTCAGTTCTAAAGATCTGTCTGACCCCTTTTCCAAAGTTCAGTTCCATTATTTGACAAACATGTACGTGGTCACACAGAGAAGTATCTGAGTGCTCTGTGGATGGTCATTGCACTTCATAGAAACAATCATTAAGATATGAGATTACATCGCGTCTAAAACCAAAGTGCAACAACATTTCTTACTAATTCCTGTTTAGGTTTGGAAGTTTTACATTCCCTAACACTACTCTTCCAGTCCTGTGTAGGAGCCTGCTGTAACAGTAACATCTTTAATGTCTGAATCACTGCTTCAGGACGGGCAGCTCTCTCGGTTTAAAGAAGGCCTGAACCATCCCCATGGCAAAGATGTACACTTTGGCGTCCACCACAATCTTTTCTTTCTTCAGCAGATCTGCAGGAGTCAACAAACAAACAAAGAGTTAGATAGTTTGTGTGTTATTGTGCAAACATTCATACAGGAATTTGAAGCCTCACCGTCTATTTTCCTCTGGAACTCGTCGAGAGGTAAAAGAAGGACTTCCACAAACTCTGGAGAGAGAAGATCAAGGTGTGTTTGATGACTTGCATTTAAAAGAATATGAATTATTTCAGATTTAAAGGGAAATACAACTCACCTCCATCGCCTGAGGAAGAAGCAAAGAGAAAATTAATATTCAATATGCCTCTTATGTTACAGGCAAGTGTGAAAGATACACTATACAGCAAGATACAGGACAGGGAGGATGAGGAAACACTGGGCCACATGGAGGAACATCCAGAATCATTAACTTGAATCTCTCCTGTTGTTTGTTGTAAGTTTATTGTTTCAGCTTGTTTTGTTCATAAGTAGGTGCTAACGTGGTTTCCATTTGTAATCATGTATTTTGTGTAAATATGTGTTTTCAATTTGTTGTAGTTCCCTTGTTCCCTAGAAGAAGAGGTCATCACTGGCAGGTGAGGAGCCTACCACAGTTTTTTAACCGTCACTGAATGGCTTACTATTGAGCCTGTTGATTTTAATGTAAGTGATTAATGCTGTCATGTACAGCAATGGAGGCTTTTAATGGAATGCAAAATTGTGAATAGACATTTGACTATAACTGCACTGATTGTGGACTGAATTATTTATTCAACACGTCAATGAAACAAAGACGACACAGCAATTAAATAAGTCCCTGGTCTAGCAGCCCCTCAGTGGATTAAAGGGTTTTTTTGGTTGGACCAAATCAAGTCACTACAGGTTTTATTTAGAGTGTCAAGGTATAAAATATATTGAGTCTTGTGGATCATCATAGTTTCATGTTATAGCATAGTCTAGGTTAAGTAGTTCTTATCATGGTATAATTTCATTTATTAGGTCTAATCAAGAACACACTGTTTCTAGTTTTGTCAGATTTATTCATAGACTGTGTAATAAATAGATGTAGTATCTGTGACATCACACATCTGTTTTTGAAGCCCTGTTTTGAAGCCGATTGTTGGCGGGAGCCATATTGGAAATGTTGAACTCAACGAAACTTCTGATGAGCTAGTGTGAGGTAAAGAGGCGGGCTTAGAGCCTCCTCGCCAACAGCTACAGCGTTCCTGCCTGCCATCAAGTCAGCTGTGAGTCTAATTATAGAAAACTTGCAATGTTAATATCGTTGAAACTACTGAATTATGAAAAAATTCACCCCCCGTACAGTGTGTGCTGATAGAGAAATGAGCTATCAAGACTACACTCGTCTTTTGTACCAGACTGTAAACATGTTTATTTCTGCTGTAAAGATCTTCTTCTTTGAATTGGTGTGTATGTTGTTTCTGGTACATCCGGAGCCAGCCTCAAGCGAACACTTGAGAAACTGCAGTTTATAACACTTCCAGCTTGGCTTCAATTCTCATGACTGCTGGTTGCTGCTTAGATTTAATACAAAGTATGATCATTTCTTATCAATGCGACAAAAAAAAGAGTGAAAGTGGGTTTTAAAATGAGAGGTTTCACAACTTAACCCACACTCCATATCTTTTCATCCATTCTTTTTATGATCATGGGAAAGATTCCCAGACAACCAAGTACCAGAGGTTTGATCATTAAATATGTAGGGGCCATAATGTTGATTTTCTATCTTATTCGTTAACCATGATTATTTCCTGTTTTATTGCTTACTTCATTTCCGCTTTTGGGTTCATGGGTGTGGTTAACCTGTTCAGTTGGGGGCGGGAGGCACACATAGAGGGTGAGTGGGGTTGAGTATTTTTTGTTGACCGCCACCGTCATCGTCATTTTCATTGTTTATTTTGATCTTTTTTGGTATTGATTTATTTTGAGTGTTTGTTAATAAACAGAAAACTTACTTTGAACTTTGATTTTGATTTAATGGCAAGACGCGTCGCAAGGACAACCCCATTTAATCTCTGCGGCACCTTACAAGCTGAGCCACTTCAAAATACATGAGCAAATTGTTGATGTTGTCTTGAACATTTCTATGCTCTTAGTTGAAACATATTTAACTGGTTAAGCGCTTCAAAAAAAAAGCAGCAAAGGAATAATAGGTGTGATGACCAGAGGTTGGTTTTAAGGGAGTTCGGGTTTTCTTCTCACCGAGCTGCTGAGTGGGGTTTATATTCTCTCCTTCATCTCCGTTGATGTTCACCATGACAATCTGGGTGGTGCAGTTAGACAGACCGGGATCCAGACAGGTCACTGCCATCACAACAACACAACAACATTACTTCTTGTAACTTTCTGGCCCTGGATAAAACATGTAATTAACTGTTTTCTACTCTGGGATGCTGACCCCAGAAGCTCTCACACACGCAGAGATAAGATCCTGCAGAGAGAGGGAGCTAATGTAATCTAGAGAACAGAAGGTCTTTGTGTGTGGATACCTGGAGTGACACCAACTACTTCTCCTTTGTAGCCAGTTTCTTCTTTCAGCTCTCTCAGGGCAGCAGCTTCTGCACTTTCTCCTTCGTCGATCAAACCTGAGAAGAGCAAACAGATCAAAAGTATCCTTAGTGTTTTGTAGATCAAATCGAGGGAGATTCAAGACAAAAGCAGTCAAGTTGTGGGGACTGAGAGCCTTCTAGAGATCCACTGAGAATCCTCTCACCTGCAGGGAACTCCAGAGTGCAGCATCCCATCGGAGGACGGAACTGCTTCACCATCACTACGCAGTCTTTGTGGAGGGTCCGCTTGAGCAGGGCGATGATTCCAACACCTGCAGAAGAAGAGCATTAAAACCAGGAAACACCCTATCAGACCTTTCTCTCACTGCAAGCATGAGACAACAGGACCAGACACACTCACCATCTGCTTCTGTGTTGGCCCGTCTTGTTGTCCTCTTTGCCGTCTCCCAGGTCCTAATGGATGAAATCAGAGATTGTAACTATACTCAGAAAACTCAAGTAGTTCTTTAGTCATGTCAGACCAAGACAGAAGCGTACCTGACATTTCCTGCAGGGTCCATGTATGTCGTCTTCTCAAGCTGCACCCATTTTCCTGCTGCTATGAGCTGCAACACAACATTATACACACAACGCAGGTTAGGGTGATCTGAATGGCACTGCAACACACTGCTCTGTTAATATCAGACTGCCAACATCACTACAGTATCTGTATGATCTAATGTTGTAATATTGAGTGGATCTTAAAACTTGTATTGTAAAGTGAGGATGTCCAGTCATAACTACACCAAATAGGAATTCAAATCAAAGAGTTACAGAAAACGTGTGCCTTACAGGCCCCAGAAAGACATGATTCATTGTTTCTTTTAGTGAAATAAAAGTACATTTTGCAGGTGTAGTTACCAAAACAGTCAGTTTATTAAAGTGTAGCATTTCAAGAAAGTTTGCATAAACATATGTTATAAGACAAATCCCATTAGACAGTGAAAACACGTACCTCCTCTTTCACTATGTGTGGAGTAGTAGTCACTGCGGGTTTCTCTGGGTTGCTCATTTTCAGTAGATCAACTGAAAAAGAGAAAAGTCAGAAAGATCAACTTCAAAACTCGAAACTGTCTTCAAACCCCTCAGCTTGAAATTTAAACGAAACTGACTAAAAAGAACATTTTGAGTGTTTATGGACGAGACGAGTCTGATCATGAGTCGATCAATTAGCTGCAACTGAACACAGCTAACAAGTTCCACCACTCCCCCTGTTAAACCTCCACGTTCAGCTTCTCTCTTTGTTTCTGAGTTTATTTTAAGATAGCTTACAGCTTCACGTAAAACTCTGCATCAACACTTTGGAGCTTGTGCGTTTAAAACTTTTAACAATTATTAAAATAGGAAAACGAGCAAACTTAACTCACGTGAAACACAAACCGTTTGTGAGTGAAAGTAAAGATGGTGTATTTACTCAGAGAAGACACTCTGACACAACTTCCGGGTACAAAATACGTCACAGGAGTAGTTTTATCCATAGTTGTATCAGTTAATGGGGAAAACGCTCCTATTTAGGATCTTTGGGTTGTTTTCATATATATATATATATATATATTTTAAACTGGTGAAATAATAAAATAAAATATATTTTGTAACAGACTCAGAGACAGTTTCTTCCCGAGAGCCATCACAACACTAAACACCCACAAACAGCTGGCATAAACAATCCCCTCATGTGCAATATTTATATTTATAACTGTGCAATAGTATTCATGTCAAGTGCAATACCTGGAACTATGAAAACATTTTCATATAAAGTGCAATATCTTAAACCCAAATACCTCTTATCTCAACCGGACTGTAAATATTAAACACGTTTTATATTAAAACTATATTTATATTGCCTTTTATACATATTTTCTACCTGTTTTTATTGTATTTGTATTTATAACCTGCACCTTCAGGAGCAGCGCTTCTAATTTCATTGTACTGTACACCTGACAATGACAAATAAAGGCTATTCTATTCTATTCTATTCTATTCTATTCTATTCTATTCTATTCTATTCGAATCTAGTCTGCAGTGCACACAGGATTGTGGTTAGTTGACAGCAAGACATAAAAACTGACAGGTTTCCACGATTTGGCTACAGTGTAATTGATCATGATTATTTTCAATATCTGTAAGATTAACAGTGCCACTTTCGAGCTGATAAATTTGTGAATTAGATTATTTTTAGACGACTGTGAAAGTTAAATTAGTACGTTTTTTTTTCTAGGTACAGAGTGAGAGCTCTTTCAATAAACGATCTTATGTCTCATATCAGCGGGTTCATTGACCACGCCTACATGTGCACCCCAAAAAGACGTCCCCCTTCCATAACATATATTTAATACATATTTGTTATATGAAAGCCTGAACTGTTTGACCATGAGTTTGAATCTAGAAAACGTTGTACGTATCAGTATAACAATAGAGCATTATTACCCCAGATATCGATTAAGTAAATGATAATTCAGCTCAGGATTTGTCAGCTGTACCGGGAGTACGGAAGGTATTTACCGACGGACATTTTTTTGTTCCAGGATATTGCAGCATGAAGAAGGAGCAAGTTGTCAACTGTCAGTTTTCGGTTTGGTATCCGATATTTAAGAAACATACAATTAAAAGGTAAATGGCAGCAATTCACAACAAAATTCAAAAGATTTCCTTTGTCAGCTTTTCATAGAGCCGCAGTCAATTCAGCTACAGCTAACGTTAGCTGCCACACAGAGGCAGATAGCTGCTTTACTGGCCTTCTTCTCTACCTGTTTCTATTTAAGTTGTGTTTCTCTAACTGTAAGACTGATCATCTCTTACTCTGTGTTATCTGTCAGTAACATGATAGTATTGTACTCTTCTTTATTCCAGTGCGATTCTGCCACTGCCTCAGAATGTAATAGATTATTTACTGGACGATGGGACACTGGTAGTCTCTGGGAGGTAGGAGAAAACACACACACACACACACACACACACACACACACACACACACACACACACACACACACACACACATTCTACTCATAATGTCGTTGGTGAGTAAATATCAAAAACATACTCATAGAGGATAAATGCAGAAATAGATCATATAACTGACCTGTTTGTCACAGTCATTCCTACACTAATTAAAAACAGACTTGACTTGTTTATCTTGTGTGGGGAACACTTTTCATTTAGCATCTTTGAAGAGTTCATATAAAATGAATCTCTACATTTCTTGACTTTAAATATCGTTTGGGCCACTTTCTGTTTTTAATAAGCATCTATTTGTTAATGTGTAGAGAGGCTGTGTGATGTTAAAGGGTGACTTGGCTGTTATGATCACTTACTAATCTATTCTTTTCTCTTTAGTGACCATAACACGCAGCAGACACACTCTGAAAACAGTGACTTGAATGAAGAGGAGGACATTCAGGTAGGGGACAGGGACTGAGGTTGTTGATTTACTGGAAGACTCTTCAAAGTGTACTCCATCGCATCTTTGGAAAGAGTCCTTACTCATACTGAAACAAAACCATTTACATTTATCAGGAAAGTGTCAGATTCTTGATGCAATATATGAGGACACTGTGAAACATGCCGTGTTAATTTGTTTGTAAATAACTGGAGTTATTACCTTGGCCTGGTAGAGTAAGTAGAAATAACTGTTATAAGAATAAAACTCAGTTAAAAGCGAGACTAAAAAGGTCGGTCTTGAGTTTGCTTTTAAAAATGTTGATGCTCTGTGCAGCCCTCAGATCTTCAGGTAGGGTGTTCCACAGACCTGGGCCATGTTGATAACAAGCTGCCTCACTTTGTACCATTAAAAGTCCACTACCTGAAGACCTGAGGGCTCTCACTGGCTCACATGATAAAAGCATATCTGATAAATAAGAAGGAGCAAGTCCGTTAAGAGATTTAAAAACTATCATCTACTCCAACATAGTATAACTAATGGTGGATTTATGATTAAATATCCAGTGAAAGGGTGAAACAGCTTGAATTAAACCAATCACTTTCATTACATCATTTTGGTTCATCATCTGTCTAGTTACCTGACTTGTAGCTGTTTTGTTGTGTGGACTCAAAGCCTCACAGCAACAACACAACAGTCATAGCATCAATGATGTCAACAATCTCAACTGCATTAATATAAGTTTTCCTTCTTGCTCTCTGCTCCCCTCCAGTGGTCAGATGATGAAACAACCACCACTGTCACTGTAAGTACAAACCTGTATTACCTGTACCTCCCTTTAATCTGACGGCTGAATTTGTTCCTCGCCAGATTATCAAATATTTTTGATTTATTTTTAAAACTTGTATTAAATTGAGTTATGCATTACCTCACTCTGTGGTTGACAGAAAAGTGAGTCACATCACTCCCATGCTTGTGGCATGCAAATAGCATATTATTTAATAGTGTGAAAATCGAACGCTGCAGAAATGAGTCTTAAAATGTGAAACTAGCAGAGGTGGGTAGTAGGGATGTACATTTGAAGTACTTTCCGTGATCGATTTTTGGAAATGTTATCGATCAATTATCGATTAATTGATAAAAAAAAAAACATTATTATTCTTACGTCAAAAACAATGCCAAATACGTTGTTTTCCCTCTAAATTGTATTTTCTACAGCAACAAAATGCAAATAACTGACTGTATTGAATATGGGTACATGTTTGACACGCAGAATATCAACGATCAGGCTCATTAAAATATTCTACGCGGACATAGTCTTATAAAGGGAAGCCTGAGACTACTAACAGAAGCATACTTCAGACTCGCAGTGTCCAGTTTTCTGTCTACTCGTTCTTATTGAGAAAAATAACGTGTATTCAATCAGGTGTCAGCCGAGAGCGCAACCGTGTCACTATCCAGCTGCAGAAAAGCCCAGACGGCTCTGATGTTGCTGATCTGCAAACATAGCGTACCTGAATTTCCCACCTGTCTGTTGCCTTCATATCCAAAGGAGGGAAATGTCCTGTTTAAAGTTGTCAACCTTCGTGTCGTTGTTGGCAGCAGTTTTGTATTGATCCTCTTTAAAAAAAAAAGCACACGTGGAGACCTGACGCGCAGCCGCAGCCGCCAGCTGAGCGTCTCCGCTCCTTTAACAGCTGATTCACATCGAAACATGCTTTAAACTTAAAACACTTCCCTGATAGCTGAGGGTAATATGAGACCACATGATGTTTGTTCCACGTGACGGAAAATTGATAACAAAAATGCGTGTTTCGAGTAATTTCTTAACAATCAATTAATCGATAATCGATTAATTGTGGTCATCCCTAGTGGGTAGAGTAAACTGAAACAGTACTGTTACTTAACAATGATGTTACTCAAGTAGAAGTAAGAGTATTCGTAAAAATAAGTACTTGAGTAAGAGTAAATAAGTACCTAAAAAAAAAAACAACTACTCAAGTAGTGAGTAACTTGTGTGTAGTATCATATATAAAATTGTATTGTATTGGAAACGCTAATAACAATGTGAAGTGCACACTGCCTTTCATAAAGTGACATAACCAGGAAAATGCCAAAAATGAATGCTGTTAGGCATGGTTTACTTTCAAACATTAAAGTAAGAGGAGCTGCACTGTGCTCAGACTAATGTACTCCCTTTCATTTTTTAAAAACAAGCTGAAACTTCAAACTGTGTCTGAGATGTCATCAGGACATGAGACATTTAATGATCTCCAAATCTATAATATTCCATTATTCCAATAAAACAGATATCCATGCCTTCCAAACTTTCTTTTTGAAACTTTAACTTATTTTCAGTACATCTTACTGAAAATATAACTTGAAAATACTAAAACATTGTTTACTTAATCATTTACTTACCTCGTATACTGTCTGCACCTTAATATCATTTGCACTGCTATCTATTTTCATTGTCCATTTTTAAACTGTCACTGCACTACCTGTACTGTGTACATAGGATGTTTTATAGAACTGTATTTTATTATATTCTATTGTATTTTATATTTAAAATTTAGATATTTAAAAGCTGGAAGAGAGAAACAGCATCTCGTTTTTCCTGTATGTCTCATATATACTGTGAAAATTGACAATAAAAACCTTTGAATCTTGAATCTTGAACATTGAACACTTAAATCTCTCTGAGGTGACTGTTGAGCTTCAGGAGCAGCTGTTTTTATCAGCATGCTACCTTCCTTTTATTAGTTAGTTTAGATTATTTTCCAACATTTCTAAAATGTTTTTAAGATTTAATATTAACTAGTATGATCCTTAGCTTACCTAACTGATAACTCACCATGACATGCTTTTAAGATTTAATATTAACTAGTATGATCATTAGCTTACCTAACTGATAACTCACCATGACATGCTTTTAAGATTTAATATTAACTCTTATGATCATTAGCTTACCTAACTGATAACTCACCATGACATGTTTTTAAGATTTAATTGTTCTGTGTTGAAGCTCAAGATTTCCACCTTTTAGAACAGAGTAAGCAGCGCATAATGTGACTGTTGCTCCTTCTTGTCATTTGGAAGTTATAAGAGAGTCTGGATGTTGGGCACAGAGTAAACATGTTCCTCCAAAGGGGACGCAGTTATTACGCAGCCTCTCTCCCCAGCTGTTGATGGAGGAGGGGGTGGAGCTACTCCTCTGTTCAGTGTTGAGGCTGTTTATAGCTCTGGGTCAGAAGGAGCTGCATGAGAGATCGGCTGAGTATAAAACATGTAAAATGAAGAAAAAAGGAACGGTTAAAGTAGCGACTGGACAGCCCAATGTAACGAAGTAAAAGTACATATTTTTCAACACAAATGTACGTGAGTAGGAGTAAAAAGCACTCTGCAAAACAAATACTCTCAGAAGTACAATTTTTTGAAAAAAACTGCTCAAGTACATGTAACGGAGTAAATGTAACTCATTACTACCCACCTTTGGAAACTAGTTAACATTTCTACCTTTAAAGTGAATGGTTTTTTAATCATTTTGAGTTGCAGCAGACACTCAAAGCAAAGTCTGTAGTTATCATAAGCCTAACAGATTTATTTTTAGCTCCATGACACCAAGATGTAGGAAAATACTTCTTAATTTTGAAGTTTTACATGTCCTTACAAAGTGTTTGCTGGCAAGAGGCTGAATGAGTTTACAGAGGAAGTTGGTTAAATGTTCTTACACAAAACACAAACAAGTTAAGGGTTTGGTCATGGAGCCTGCAGCCACTCAACATGGGTATCTTCTTAATTCATGTTAACATGTTTATTTCTAAATCAATGCTTCAGAAATCATAGTGGTTATAAAGAATGAATATCCTGTTTAGAAAAGGATGTTAATATAAATATCACCAGAAGTCTCTTTCTGCAATAATCCATAACACACAATAAATATCCCATTCCTTTTTTCCAAGAGAACCAGGATGAAGCCAACTTCTTCATTTTCCTACAAAGTAGCCATTCCTTCATCACTCTTATTATGATATGAATGTGATTGAAGCTGTGTTCTGTCTTGCAGGCTCCTGAGTTCCCAGAATTCACCTCTAAAGTGCTGGAGGCCATAAACGCCTTGGGTGGTCTTGTTTTTCCCAAACTCAACTGGAGCGCTCCTCGGGTAAAATTCTGCACCCAGCTTATATAAAACTTGTGTTTACCTGTCGTAATTCAAGAAAGTAGGATGTGCATTCATTCAAAGTTCAAAAGATGGACTCCTTTTTTGTTTGTTTGTTGCATACAGTTGTTGGCTTAAAGACATGTTCTGTTCAATGCAACAAAGACTCTGAAAAGCTGTGTGTACCAGTGCCAACATGAAGGATTGAAGCTTAATTTGATTTGTGTGTGTGCATGTGTGTTTTTGTGTGTGTCTGGTCTTTCAGGATGCTAACTGGATTGCTCTGAACAGCTCCCTGCAGTGTGACAGCCTCAGTGATATATTTCTGCTCTTCAAGAGTTCTGATTTCATCACCCACGACCTCACGCAGCCGTGAGTCTCTCCGCCCAACAGCATCAACACATAAACGCACATATTTTACATTGAGCTGAGAACTGATTTAAAATGCAAAGAATTCTAACCAGGTTTAGTTTATACAGGCTGATTTCAATCTGCAGTAAAACACAAGTTATTGCTGGAGAAATACCCGTATTTAAGATTTATAGCTCACGCTTCTCCTCTCTGGGTGAGAAACATTTACTGCAGAGTGATTTACAGCTGCGCACGGCCTCAGGAAAGCTGTTTGAAAGTGTGATGTATGCATTTTGTTTGACACTTTTAAAAACTTCTTTCTCAAACTTTCTGTTAACAGTCATGAAAAACATGAAAAAAGTAGAAATAAGAAACTTTAAATCTTGTAATCAACAGAAACTTTATTGTTGTTTTCATATGTTTTAACTTGAATGTCTTTCTGCAGGTTCCTTCATTGTAGTGACGAAGATTCTCCAGATCCTGCTATAAACTACGAGGTATTTCACTTTCAAAACAAACCTTTTATTTATTTGATTTATGGACACTACCAGTCCAATGTTTGGACACACCTTCTCATTCTATGGTTTTATTTATTTTTATTATCTTCAACATTGTAGATTAATACTGAAGACATCAACACTATGACATAATCTGGTTTTGCCATAATCTGGATTACAACAGTAGTCAAATAGGGCTCTCCATTGTGTACTAACCCTACCTCTGAACTACACAACTGATGGTCTCAAACACACTAAGAAGGCAAGTCATTCTACAAATGAACTCTTGACAAGGCTCATGTTAATTAGAAACCATTCCAGGAGACCACTTCATGAAGCAGACTGAGAGAATACCAAGAGTGTGCAAAGCTGTCATGAAGGAAAAAGGGGGCTACTTTACAGAATCTAAAATATAAAACATATTCTGCTTTGTTTAACACTTTTTTGTTAATTCAATTCCATATATGTTCTTTCATAGTTTTGATGTCTTCAGTATTAATCTACAGTGTTTTTTTTTCTACTTTTGACTGGTAGTGTATAAAGGGACCATGTACAATATGAACATAAATGTCACCATTTGATGCATTGTACCAGAGTTAGCTTGAAGCTAATATACATCTGCAATCCATTGGCTTGTCACAATTAAAAAAACACACACACATACAAACATACACACATACACACATACACACATACACACATACACACATACACACATACACACATCAATACTACTGTTTTGCACACAGTATTTGGACACTGTCTCCAAGAGGGGGGGCAGCGTTCAGGATCAATTTTCTGTTCGTGTTTTCGGTGTGTTGTTGGACCAAGGAGAAATTCGTTATGTACTTTTTGGTCGTTAGCTAAATAATGAAACTGAGTTAGATACGCTCACTTCGTCCTTGTTGACAGTAATCTAACTCTCACTGTGTATGTATTAAATATGTATTTTATCCATGTTGTTGTTGTCTGTCCTCAGCTGGTCCTGAGAAAGTGGAGTGAGTTGATCCCTGGTGGGGAGTATCGCTGCTTTGTCAAAGAAAACAAACTGATTGGTAAGAATCAGATCTTCAGTCTAATGGATAAAACATCTTCTGTTTAATTTGAAGTAGCTTTAATACAGATTCTAATTTTCTTGTACATCAGAAGTAATGAAAGTTGGATTAAGAAGTATCCAGCTGGGTTTCTCTACAGCACAAAAGAGCAGGAGGGAGCTGCTGTGCGCTGGAAACTGAGCAGAAAATGCCTGCTGTGGGAGTTATTCTAAAAAATCGACTCAAACAGTGATATAATGATGTTTGAGCTCTCCTTCTCCTCAGCTGGCTAATTTAGAAACAATTATAGAATTCAATTTCAGCTCCGCTGATGGTGTCCGTGTCTCTTCTCAGCCATCTCCCAGAGAGACTACACGCAGTACTACCCGCACGTCCTGAAGCAGGAGGAGCACATTTGTCAGGCTGTGCAGGAGTTCTTCAGCCAGCACATCCAGTACAACTTCCTGGACGAAGACTGTAAGTACCAATACACTGTGATTTTCTCCCACTGCACAGAGTCTCACACCTCCCTTTGCCCTCCTCAGCCGGCTTCTGCAAGTGATTAAATATTTAGAATTATATTAGTTGAAAACAGAATACTGGGCCTGAAGCAAAACACATTTCTAACTAGTTTTTGTGAAACTATCAGATACATATTTAATGCAAATCAAAGAGTGCAGAAGGAGTTATTAAATACAGCTGTTTGTTCTGTTTTACAGTTGTGTTTGACGTCTACAGAGACAGCCAGGTAAGCACAAGATTGATAAGTTCTGATGTATTTTTCTGCACTATTCTGCAATTTGACACTTACACACTGAGATCTGATTTATTAATGTGTGTGTTGCAGGGGAGGGTGTGGGTTATAGACCTGAATCCATTCGGGGAGGTGACCGACTCTCTGCTGTTCACCTGGGAGGAGCTGATGTCTGGTGGGGAAATCGCCCAGCAGCAGCAGGTCAGCCATAAAGACACATGTTACAAGTGATTTCATTGTTTGGGTCATGACCCAGGCTCAGATGTAGAGATACTGAACTTTAGCCCTGCATCATTAATCAGTCAAAACTGAAAACATTTCAGTGCTAACCACGTGGTTTCTCTCTGCGCAGGAAGGCCCTGCGTTTCGTTGCACCACCAGCGAGTTGACCGTGCAGCCCAGTCCCTGCCTGAGCTACAGAATCCCACGAGACTTTGTGGACCTCTCCTCTGGAGAAGACGCCTACAAACTCATCGACTTCTTAAAACTGGTATGTGCTGTCAGTCATCAGTCAGCCGGCTGTATTACATTTTTACTGTTAAATTAAGATATTGAGTTGTTGGTTCACAAAAAAAAAACCAAAATATTGGGAACCTTCTATGGCGAGCATTACAACTGACTAAAATATAACAATGCCAATGAAGGAAATGCTAACAAAAGGCCTGCAGTTAGCAGCTAGCTAAAAACATTGGATTCTAGCACATTAAAGCTGCTGTTGGTAGTAGGGGTGAGCCCGACTAAGGATTTGCTTAGTCGAATCTGATTCATCAGATTTTGCCCATAGTCGACGAATAGTGGAATGTTTGTTGTTTTTCCTTATTGACCCAAAGTCTGCATGATGGTGACCGCATGACAATATTACACATAACCATTTACACTTAAGAGACTCGTAGCTTAAAGTAAAAGGGACAACAGAATATTATAAGTATAAAACTTGGATTATTTAAATCTATATTGCAAAAACAACGAGGTGATGAAGGAGAGAAAACTCAAATAAGGCCACCATCCGTTAAACATGGAACAACGCGCCGTTATAGAGTAAGAAATCAGGAGATATTTAAACAGTGTTCACACAGAGGAGAGCAGTGCTGCGGAGGGTAGTTTGTCCAACTTAAGACTAAACATTTGTATAATGTTCAAAAATCAAACCTGAACCAGCTAAAGGGTTTTTAAATCTCTTAACAGAACCTTTTAAAACAGTCTTTCATCACGTCTTTGTCCGCTTGAGTCTTTTCAAATTGTACGTGAGGAAAACCATCGTGTGTACGGGCAGAAGTGCGCTCCTTGCTTTGTTGACTGTAAATCCTGTCATAGAGAATATCCTCTCTGATGGTGTGGAGGTGGATGGGATGCTGTGGTTTGTTTTTGAGGCTTCGGACAGCTTTGGGTATCCCTCCTCCTTCTTTTGGCCCTGTACAGTTTTTGTGTGGTCCGGTAATCCTTGATCTCACAGCCCTCTTCATGAAGCTGCTCCTCATCTTCATTACTATTTTTTAGGATCATCTGAAGTTTTATTTCCTGACATTTTGAGCTGCCATGAACGTAGAAAGATTTAAAGGCCAGCTGAGGTACGTCTGTTCCACAGGTCCCGCTAAATGGTCCACCTTTAATTACCAGGGGAGATTTAATTACCACTTTAAGGAGATTTAACACTTCAAGAGCTGTTCTCAGAATTACATTAAATAAGTCTATATTTATATCAAAATAGGCTAAATAAGACGCTATTTTTACGGGAAACAGGAAAATAATGTAAAATTAGACATTGAGCACCCCCATGGTTTGAATGGAATGATCCATGTTTCATATGCAAATATTCGACTATGAGATTGGCAGTCGACTAAGACTCGTTAGAACGAATAGTCGAATGTTCGACTATTTGGGGTCACCCCTAGTTGGTAGTCCCGGAGTAATCATCAGTTCACACAGAGACTTTGAATGTCAACACTACCCATCCCAACCAGATTTCCTCTCACTCCCCCTCCCCTCTCCGCTCTCGTAGCACCCGCCACCGTTGAAACACAACACCAATGTTTATACGTGTCTTGCTTCTCAGCCAGCGACTTTGGTATCTTTGCTGTTTTCTTACTTGTGTGTGGCCAAAGGAGGAATTGGACGTTTGTGTTGAAACTCAAGGCTGTCTGCTGTCGGCCATTGTTGCAACAAATTTTGGTCTGTTTTGGAAACAGCCTGCTACATACTACCTATGAAGTACTGCCTACTACATACTGCGTTTGAATTTAGCCTGTAGTCTGACTGTTCTGTTGGATCTGGTCTGCAGGATGCTGGGTCAGACGTCACTGGATTTCCGGTTTCGAAAAGCAGAAGTAAACAACGGCCAAGCTGATAGTGAAACTGCTGCTTTAGCATCACTTATGATTTAAAAAGTTAAGAAGTGGTTTATATGTGATATAATTATTTTCACAGCACCTAAAAACTGAGTTCCCCCCGTCAAAAGCGTAACGTTAGCGCTGTGCATTGGTGGAAACAGTACACGAGGGAGACTGGTGCGATGCATACTGTGAAATTTTCCCAATTCAGTAGACATCCGGGGAGTTTTGGCGTACTGCAGATTTTGTTTTTGTTCACATACTACTTACTACATACTGAATTTTGGCCAAATCAGTACGTACTGCTAGGATAGTAGGCGGTTTCAAAAACAGACATTGTTAGGGAACTTCTCATGCAAGCTCTTGAGGAAGCAGTGCCGGACTCGCAACCAATCAGGACAACGTAATAGGGGCTGCCCCTCAACCAATCAGGACAGAGGGTCGGAGAGTAGCTCTGATTGGTCTGTGATAACGGGATCGAGGGGAATTATAACATTAGAAACACAGAGTTTTCACAATAATCTCAAATTTCTTCAATTACTGATGAACGTCTATGGGTGTTATGACTTTTTCTCCAAACACAGCAGAAAAAAGTATCATTTTTTACCCCGTTCCTACCAACAGCAGCTTTAATAGATTATTTTGTGTCTTATAGAATGTACACACTGTAATTACCAATAACATGGGAACAAACAAACATCTCTATAAGACCACAGCCTGCATCCATACCTCTGTCCTGTTCCTCACCATCAGACTTAACAGACCTTGGAGATCACATTTTAAACTTCATTTATCAAACATCTTTAACCTCCCCTTCTGCTCCTCCTCCTCACTGCAGAAGAAAAGCCAACAGGAAGACTCTGAAGAGGAAGAAGAGGAGGAGAGCGCTCCACAGTGACACGGTTCCTCTGACTCCTGAAGAAGTAGCAGCTCGTGTCAACAGCCCTCCATATGATGTTTTTCTGCATGAAGTGACTCTTAACCTTCTGTCCTGTATTGAAATTATTTTTCGTTTCAGCTCGTTCTCCCCCTCTCACTCGTCTGTGAACGGTACGCTGTGTACCCAGGCTTTCCTGGATGGCTCTCTTGTGTTCTTCTCTAGTGGAACATGTTAAATTAGCGGATCATGGTAACAGCTCTTTGAGGATTCATTTTCTGTTGAGTTGTTGCTTACCTCCGACGCTGTTGAGCACCGTAATGGCTCAGTGAGGCAGCAGAGGGAGGCCTCTTCAGTGTTGATTATTTCAGTTTTGGAGGGAATTATTATTGTTATTATTTTTTATACAGGGAATATTTGTTTGAAAGGAAGGAGATGTACTCACTAACACTGTAAAAATGCTTTTTATATGTTGGAATAAGTGTGTATAATACTTTTCTGTAACTTCACTGCAACACAAATATTGTCCCTGGATGTAAAATTGCATTTGTGCTTTGAGGCTGCGACTCTATTCAACACTAAAGCCGTTTATCACTGACCAACATTTAATTTTTCTTCCCAGCATCCCCGCCCCTTCATCTCTCCCTGCCAATTGCCTCCGAGCATTTTTGACACTCTCATTTCTCCAAGCCGCTCTGGGCACTCACTCTCAGTTCTGTTTTCCCATCATGCATCGCTGTGGACTGTTACTCCAAAAAACACCATTAAACTTCTTGTCGTGTATTGGCTCGGCTGTCAGTCCGGTGGGTACGATAGTCTAGCACATTAGAAAATTGATTGCACTTTTACGCAACAGCTCTCATTACGCCGGGAGCTAAATGAGCTGTGCATGCTCAGCACGGGGCAGTTCACTTTGGATTGTTTCTTTTTTTCCTCCCTCTGCTCCATCGACAGAGCAATTGCATGGAGATGGAAAGAGCTGTTGTGATGAGGGTTACAGCCCCCCTGGGTGAAGTCCTGCAGATGGGAAACTGTATCCAAGGTGCAAATTGTGAACAATGCTGCTTGTAAATCATTATTGGAGAATGGAACTAAGTTTCATGCAGATCTAAAGAGAGGGTGTCGTAGTCTGATCCACAAGGATTCCTGCACAAAGGATTTGTTGCATTTGACACAAAAGTTTAAAGTTGCATTTTTGGGGGGGCATTTTTGCCCTCAATGGACAGGACAGCTGAAGAGAGACAGGAAATGTGGGGAGCAGAGAGTGGGGGAGGACACGCAACAAACAATCGAGGCTGGAATCGAACCTGCAACCTCTGTGACGAGGGCCATAGACTCTGTATGGGGCGTGAGCCCAGACAGCTATGTCAACGGCATAACATTAAAATTGGACCTGTTTTTTTTTTTAAAGAGTAGAACAGGCTTTCTTCAATGACCCTTTGCAATTACTTTGCTACAGTGGTGTTCCAGTAAATGCAAAGATAAGCCTGTGATGAAGTCATTTCTGCTTTAACTGTGCTAACACAAAATTATAAGAGAATGTGATATCGCATATTTCATTAGGTATACCTCAAAACTAACTAAAGAGGGGGTGTTATGCTAATTCTCGGCCTTTATATTGTACTTCTCGTAGCTTTTTCATGACCTACAGCTTAAAAAAAAACCTATCTCAGAGTGATGTCTAAAACCCCAGTTTCCAGTCTCTATCTGAAAAGCTTCCTCCACTGTTGCCATGCTACAAAGTTGTCGTGAATTAACTGGTGTATCTCTATTTAAAAAAGAAAATAATATAATATGGCTATCAGACCTGTTTGGTAAGCTTTACCTTACTCATGCTCTTTTAAGTAGATTCACCAATCTGTGATGTCACAAATTGACCAAATTTGGCACCCCTTTTGTATAATTCTCGTGTGACTTCCTTGAACAAGTCGGTCAAAGCAGTCTGCAGTCTCCTCTTTGGATAACCCCAACACACTTGTACTTCACAGTTTAAAGAAGTGGTTCTATGCTTTTTCATGTTTTACAGTCATTAGTGTATCTTTGCCCACAGGGTCCCCCAAAATTGACATTAACCAGAGGTTCCTCACAGCCGCTTTAAAAATCACACCAAGTCATATTTTGCTATATTGAATCAGTTATTTACCCTGTATACATAAATAAAGGGCATTGCACATTGTGACAAACTTAAGGCAGCCATATTTAGTGCCGTAGCTCAACAGTAATTAATGGACTGTACACTACAGTAGCTGACAAAGTTAGCAGTTAGCTGGTGAATGTAGCCGCCAGCAGTAAAATAGTTAAATACTAACTAGTAGTGGCTTGTATGGACCATAGACTGTATAAAATATGGACGGTATCCGTGACGTCACCCATCTGTTTCTGAAGCTCTGTTTTGAGGCCAATCGTCGGGAGCAGCCATACTGCTTCTGTCGAGCGATTGTGAGGTAAAGAGGCGGGCCTTGAGCCTCCTAGCCAACAGGCTACAGTGTTCCCACAGGCAGCTGTGCCTCTCATTGGAAGACTTGTAATCTCAATATCTTGGTTTGAAAAAAATTCACCCCCCTCAGTGTGAGCCGATCGAGAAATTAGCTATCCAGACTACACTCATCTTTTGAACCAGGCTGTAAACATGTTTATTTCTGCTGTAAAGATCATCTTTTTCCCATTCATGTGTATGTGGTTTCCGGTACTTCTGGAGCCAGCCTCAAGTGGACACTTGATGAACTGCAGTTTTTAACACATCCGCATTGGACTCATATTTTTAGACCGGAGGTTGCCGCTTGGTGTGGACACATACTTTATAAAATGTTTCCTCTTAGGACCAAATATATCTTTGAGCTATACTTGGGTAGAAATGATCTCAGACGTGATAAAGGTGATGTTAGCATACAGCTCTGAAAAATCATACTAACAGACTGAGTAGTCCTTTAATGAACTCTGAATCTAATACAGAAATTACTCTTTTCTGAGAACATTTGGAATAATGAGCCATTTTCCCAGCAGACAATTTGACTTGTCAGAGAAAGAAAAGCACAGGTGTCACTAATACCATTAACGATGACTCACGTCTATTCAAGTGTCCCAGGAATCTGTGGCAGAGAGCCAGTATACCAGGAATATGCCTTCATCTATATTTGATTAAGTACATCTGTGCTTTTCCTGCAGTGACATGTCAGGATGACTTTTGTGTAAGAGACTTTATACTCTGACCTAGGATGGAGCAAGATGAGCTGATGTGGTGAAAAGCTCTCAGCTGCTTTGGTGAATGTGCACGTGCATTTTGGATCAAATTCACATATTGTGACATAATTCAAAATATAGTTTATTTGGGGGTGAATAAAAAATATACAGATAATTTTCCATGCAGCTGTATGTGCATGGCTACATGGCAGCCTTTAAAGCTGCAAACAGGGAGACCTTCATCTCCTTTGACCTTCATCCTCTTTCCATCTCTCTGATGCTCTCCCCTTCTCTCCTCCTCCTTCCCTTGCAGCTGGGTAATCATCTTTCACGAGGGACGGGACAGGACGGGAGGGGAAGGGAGGGGAGGGGTGTTACATTTGCTGACTCAGTGTAAAGGATGAGGACGAGGAGAGAGGGAGGAAAACGGGGGAGGAGGGAAAGAGAGGTGCTTCCCTTGCTTGCTGCTGTGGAAGAGCTGCAGTAGTTTGCAGCCGGAATACTCATGAGCAACGCTGAAGCTGCAACACATTGTCATCCCCCTCCTCTCCTCCCTTACTGTCTCCCTCCAGCATCTCTCTCACTCACACACACACACACACACACACACACACAAAGGCCAAGAGTCCGCGAGTGTGTGTGCGCTCTGGGCAGTAACCCGGCCTGATCTGACCCCAGCGCCTGCAGCTGTCAGAGTCCGGGGATCAGTGCTTCCCCACAGACTGAGACGTTGTAATCCAGGTATTATAAGGGCAGGTTGAACCCAGGTGAAGGTGCAGCAGCTGCCGGAGGGGGTCACAGCTGATCCCCGGTCAGCTTTGGGGATCCCAAATGGTGATCCCAAATGGTGATGATGGTTGTTGTCAGCAAGTTGGCGCAATGCGAATTTATAGCTGCCTCGTCCTGACCTGACTCGCATGCACACCTCTCTCTATGTCGATCAAGATGCATGATCATCATCCAATATCTACCTTACTGCCACTGCAGAATGCACTGCCACTATAAAGTTCAGTTTTCAGACACTGATACGGTTCATGTTGGGAGTTAAGAAACGCAAACGGGGATTCCTGACGAGTAGACGTCTTTTAAAGAGAGTGGAAATCCCTCAGACGTGCCCACAGAGCAGTACTTCACCACGTTTTGACATTTGTAGGTGGCAGCAAGTCCTCGGTCAAGTTAGAGATGTGTAATCAGCATGGTTCAGGAAGTTGTAGGACATCACCTTCAAAGTAAAAGCATAGTTCAAAGTATATTTTTATGATTTTTACACACCAGGTAAGTGAATAGTGATAATTTATTCATTACAGTTTAATGTTAATGATAATAGAATATTCAAAGAGGAATTATTGTTCTGATTGGTGTTTCTGCATTATCAGTTTCAGATCATTTGAATATATCTAATATTTAATCAGCACAACTACCATATAACAGACCAAAATAACTTTTCAAAATAAACTGCATATTTGCATTTCCTAATTAACTACAATAAAAAAACATTTTTATAATTACATCAACCTTTTGATTTGTGGCCACTGGCTCTTGGCATCCCTTCACTACAAATGCCAAAAGCAGCTGTACATTCAAACATTTCATGTAATCCATAACAAGTAATTTCCAGTTGTTCCCTCAAGATATGAAGTTGATTATCTTAACTTCCATCAATTACAAAGCTTTTATTTATCATGATAACAGGATAATTTTCAGGCTGCCCAGAAAACAAAACCATAGCTGGCCACTTAGGTCGGAACATGACATAAGATGCTGCCATTGCCCTGTAATCAGGTACGTAAAGCCACTTTTTGTTTACTCATAATTAAAATTGAAATTTGCTGATCTTCTTTAAAAATGTGTCACCACAAACAAATGTGATTCTTGGATTAGAATTTTTAATTAATTTATCAACATTTTATATTGTCTTCGTATATCTATTTTTTTTACCTGTTTTTATTTTATTTATTACATGTATGCACCTTCAGGAGCAGCACTTCTAATTTCATTGCACACCTTACAGTGAAAAATAAAGGCTATTCTATTCTATTCTTTAAAAAAGGTAATAGAAATGCATTAAAAAAAATAGATATTGTTTTTTCTTTTTCAGACTGAAAAACTAGTTGCGGTGGTAAATATGATAAAGGTAGTGTTAGTTTTGACAACTTATTATTGATTTTGGTACATCTTGATAGGCAGTATTGGTGTGTTCATGCAACCTGCTTCAGTGTGCAAATAATATATTTACTTCAAAGCTGCTGTTGGTAGGAATGGTGTAAAAAAAAAAAAAAAATTGCGCAGATGATGGTGCATTAGTGCACTGAGGCTCTCCCCCCCTCTCCTGCCTCCCTTCCGATCCCCCTAATCCAATGCACCTCACTAGATACTGATATAGGTAAAGACATAGGGTTGGGGGTGTGGGTTGGGTGGACAGGTTTTATACGGGGGGGGGGGGGGGGGGACAGATCGTGGTGCAGTAGTGCACTACGGCTCTCCCCCCTCTCTCCCGCCTCCCTTCCTGCCCCCCCCTATTTTAATCCATCTCACTAGCAAACATACATACAAATAAATAAATATATAAATAAAATTCAAATTATATGACACAAACACGCTCCTGGTGCTGGGCCCCCTTCGGCCCTGGTGGCTACTTTGGCTCTGTCTTGGGGGGCTGTGGGGGCATTGTTGTGGAGGTGTTCCTTGCGGGATCTCTCCCCCCTTGCCCCCCTTTCCTCCTGCTGGGTGACCTGGGGGTCGCCCTGGGTGCCCCGGCGGTACCTGTTTGCTTCCGGTCTGGGTCCTTGGCTTGTCCCCTGGCCTGGGGACAAGTATCACCGCACGGGATTTTGGCGTCATGGTGAGATGGTCCCTCTCCATCAAAGTGTCTTAGGTCTCTTTCTCCTTCTCTTTCCCTGCCCCTTTGTATATCCTTATGTAATCTTTCTTTTACTTTCTTTTATTTATTTATTTTGGTCCACCGAGGTGTGCACACCCTCTTTTACAGAACATGATATTAGCTGTCAATAAAAGATAGGCCAGAGTTCTAAGAGGGATGGTGATGGTTGCATGCACACAGTCACAAGCACAAAAGAAAAATGTTTTCTTTCTTTTCTTTTGCTGCAAGAATAAACTGCATTAATATTTGACGGTTTGTGACAAACATGACACAAACCAGAAATATGTATGCAGACAAGAGGAAAAAAAGAAGAAAAAAGAAGAGAGGGAAAAAAAAGAAAAAGGAATGGTGTAAAAAATGTTACTTTGTTTCTGCTGGGTTTGGAGATAAGGGCATAATACCCATCGATACTCATCGGTAGTAGGAGGAATTTGAGACTATTGTGAAATCTCTGTGTTTTCCAATGCCTTTGTATCAAGCAATGTTATTATTCCCCTTGTTCCCGTTATGGCAGACCAATCACAGCTAATCTCCAATCCTCTGTCCTGATTGGTTAAGGGGCAGCCACTACTATGTCCTTTGAGTTCAGCACTATCATGACTGTTCACACCGATCAGTGTTGGGGGGTTAAGATGAAATCTGGTTGGGAGGGATAGTGTTGACATTTGAAGTCCCTCTCTCTGAACAGATGTTTACTCTGTGAATACCAACAGCAGCTTTAATTTGAAAGCTCGGACCGGAAGTGCTGATATCTATTCGTTAATTTGACGGCTGAGAGAGAGAGAGAGAGAGAGAGAGAGAGAGAGGAGAGAGAGAGGAGAGAGGAGAGAGAGAGAGAGAGAGAGAGAGAGAGAGAGAGAGAGAGAGAGAGAGAGAGAGAGAGAGAGAGAGAGAGAGAGAGAGAGAGAGAGAGAGAGAGAGAGAGAGAGAGAGAGAGAGAGAGAGAGAGAGAGAAGCAGTAGCAGCAGGGATACGGTAACCTGCAGGAGGACCGACTCACATGGTCCTGCAGCAGCGGAGCCCAGACCCCCAGGACTCTCCAGACCTCTTCCACCCTGCCCTGCTTGAGTCTTATTTTTAATAATAATATCAAATAAGAAGATTTTCATTGTATTACATTGTTTTCATCCCTCCTCCCGCTGCCCAGTGTCGGTCAGACTCGGGCCGGTTACGCAGCGCCATGGCTCGGGAGAACGGAGACACCGGCAGAGGAGAGACGTGGAAGAAACAAGTCGACGACATCAAGAAGATCTTTGATTTTAAAGAAGTCCTTGGAACGTGAGTATCTGCACACTGCTTTAACTATATATGTCACAGAGTTATTTTAAAATAATGCACAGATACCCCACACAGATGCACATGGGGCCCCACAGTGAGTTTGCTGTGAACTTAATGCAGGTGTGATATAATAATAAACCCATACATTCCTCTGGGGACTAAACTTTAAAACACAACTTTGACACAACTCTTGAAACTGACTGATTATTACCTTTATCTAACAATTTCTTTCATTCAGCCCAACTAGCTATTTTTTTTTATCTACTCCCAAGAGGAATATGTTGTGTTCAGGTGCTGACTGACTTATATTTTTATCAGTAATTTAAGATATTTTTTAATTAATTGAGCAAATCCTCAAGTTCATCACCGCTGACGAGGTTCCCTTCTGGGTACTGATACTCCTTGTGTAAAATCACTACTTAAAGCTTTCATCATATAGGTACCACCTTGATAACTAGTCAATTTCAGTTATTTTCTCACTTTCCTAACTTGTTTTTTTCTTGCTACCTCAGGATAACAAGGCTGATTTTCCTTCTCATGACAGGATTCCTGTTACCAAGAGAACCCACGCTTTGTTATCCAAGGAAAATGAGATAAATTCATCTTTCAAAATGGGAAAATCAGACAAGATCTCAAGAAAATAACTGAAATAAAGCTGTTATTGGTAAACAGAGTATATAAAATGTATGGATGCATGTCTGCTTAGGGCTTCCGTAAAACAGATGTAGCTTGTTTTATCTGTAAACACTCATATCAGGGTTCTCGTGCCCTTTACAGAACACTTAAGATCTTCCAAGTTTTGCTTAAATGTCCGTACTATAAACTTCTGTGAGTGTCTCTACAGACTTCTTCTCTGTTGGTGTAAAAAGACAGCATGCGTACACACTCCATGCTGCAGGCTTCATATTTAGCACTGTTATGGTCTGTACTGAATCATGAGTTTATGGCAGATGACTCATATGATTCAACTTCTATCCCTTTATAGTCAGCGTGTAGTCTGTTCTACTGTATGTGGTGTTTATGTAGGAACTTCAGAAAGACTGTGGTGCTTATAAGTGATTTATCTTCTTCTTTATCCCTTTGGCAAACTCTGTAATAGTCCTCCAGGGGATTTTCATGTTGATGACAGTGAGGCTTTAAAAGCCTGTAGGAATTTTGATCTCTCAGTAGCAGTGACCATATCACCGTTACACTCCCAATCTTTTTCTAGTGTCACTTATTTACGTTCATGTGGGTCATAAAGGAGGTTTTACTCCAACTCCTTGTTAGGAAACATCCTCTCTTGTCCCTCTCTTCTTCTTCTTCTCTGTTCCATCTTCTCCCATCGGTCTCATTCAAACAGCAACAGACCACAGGTGACGCCCCCTTGAATCCCTGACAGCCAGTCCCTGTAAGTCCGCCTGCTCTCCTGCTGTGAGGAATGAGCTGTGTCTGTTTGGACGGCGGCCTGGAGGGGGACACACAAACTGGATACAGATTGGGATTAACTGCATAAGGATTAGGGAAAGTTCCTCTAAATAGAAGGAAGTTCAGTCATGTTGTGTAATTACAAAACAAGGATGGGCATCCAGCTGAAATGTTTGTTCACTGAGAATTTAGAGCGGATGTGAATTACACACAAAGACACACTCTTAGGGTGCAGACTGGCACTGGACTTAATGATCCGAGTCGGCCATGTTGCAGCCAAACATTAACCAAAGCTGCTGACGGGTCCTTGAACCTGATGCATCAGCAGGAAAAAGGGATGAGGAAAGACTTGATGATTTGATGAAGGAAGGGAAGATCAAGAGGAGGAGGAAAGAGAGTAACAGATATGTTGTCGTCCAAAATGTGCCAGAGGATTCGACGATGAGCCAAAGAGCTTTCATCAACGACCACGAAGAAAATAGAATTACAGATTTTAATGGCGGCAGCGTTGTGTTCAGGTGCAGCACCACATGTGGGAAACGAAAGCTTGAGGCTATTCTGAGTGTCACTGCAGTGTTGAATGTTTCTGCGTCAGCGTTCCTGAGCTGCATCTGCACTAACAGGATGTGATGTCATCAACTCGGACACTGACCCATCATATTCCGTCTCCTCAGTCTCTGGGTTGACCTTGCATGCTCTGGTTTGGGTGTTCTGGCTATTAATACTCTTCCTCAGTGTGGTGGCATACCGTTTTGTGTCCCTTAATACTGGATTAAAGTTGTTGGTTGTATCTAATGCTGACAGGTGTGCGGCTGTGAGTGAGTGTGTGTTTGCAGGCATGTCCATGAGGCACTCCCCGTGTCTTATTACACCTCTCCTTGTGTGTGTGCGGTGTGTGGCTCTGTCGCTTACTATTCAATAATTCAATGCCAACAGAGGTGCGTCCTTTGTGCGTGTGCGTGAATTGGTTGGCCACAGGAGGGATCACAGTGAGAGCAAGTGCAAAAGACTGACAGGAAGAAAGACAGAGGAAGAAGAGGAAGATTGTATTTGCTCATTTGTCACTATGAGCAAATATTAGCATTAGATGAAATAAGCATCATGTGTAAGAGTCTGGTTTTAAAGGAGAGTTATGATACTAAAACTTTGCCTTTTTGTTTGTGTATTTTGGTGCTTATATGTCAGTAAGCTCCAAACCATACTGGTACTGATATGCTAGGATTTATCTATGAAGTGCCAATTTTGAGCTTAGAAGCAGCTGTCACATTTCTGTCCTCAAAGCTAGGGGTTCCCAAAGTGGGGGTCAGGACCCTCTTAGGGGGTCTTGGGACACTAGTTGGGGGTCGCAAGATGTCTTGCAGACTGCTAGAATGACATATTTGACCAATTAGTAGTTAAATTTGAAATTAAACCTTGCAAATACCGTTTTTTTTTTTTCATTCGTTTTCTGCCCCTCTTTGTTGCCAGACGACTCCTAAGGTTAGAGTCAGAATTAGGGTTAGTTACAGTTGATTTAGAAAAGCATCAGTAGCAGTCGGTTCATTCTGCCACACACTGTTAAAAGGGAAAAGCTGTGAAAACTCCAAATTTCAAGGCAGCTGTCTGCACTAGATTTTTGAGTTTTAAGGATAACTAGAAATCTTACATTTGAGCCAACTGATGAGTTTTTGTTGATATAACTTCTCATTCATATGTGGTGTAACTTACAGTTTTGAGTTTTACATACTAAGAAGTGAAAGTTGTGCCAACTTCTTATCATTTGTTCAGAAAATGTTCCTTTGTTGCTGCACGTTACTGCACCGTTTTCACACCTGCAAGGTAGATAGCTAATGTTAAAGGCGGCTAAATATTGGTAATGACCTCACCTTATTAAACTAACTAAACAAATTAAAGTGACATTAACCGGTAATCAACTCACCATCAACTGACCAACTGTAAAGCTAGAGTTTCAACACAATACTCAAACCAAATACTCACCTTTAGGGCGATCAAATCCACACAGGACAGGAGAGATGGAGCCACATGTGGGGAATTGATAGTGTGGAAGACCCCTGTAGATTCGAGTTGGAGACCCCGTTCTTTGCCTGAAGCAGACTCAAATGATTTAGCCGAGCCTCAAACCATCGACTATATAAAGAATGGACATAGTATCCATGACGTCGCCCATCTGTTCCTGAGCGCTGTTTTGAAGCCAATCGTCGTCGGCAGCCATATTGGAAATGCGGAACTCAACCAAACTAGTGTGACGTAAAGAGGCGGGGTTTGAGCCTCCTAGCCAACGGCTGTGTTCCCAACCGGGAGTCAAGTCAGTCATGTCCTTAAACTGGTAATCTTAATATCTTCTGAACCGTCACGTTAGAAAAAAATTCACTCCCGTACAGTGTGTGCCGATAGAGAAATTAGCTACGTAGAGCCAAGCAGTTTTTTGAACCAGACTGTAAACATGTTTATTTCTGCTGCAAAGATCGTCTTCTTTGAATTGTTGTGTATGTGGTTTCCGGTGTTTCTGCAGCCAGCCTCAAGCGGATTCTCGATGAACAGCAGTTTACAACATTTCCACATGGGTTTCATATTTTGAGACCGGAGGTTGCCGCCTGCCTCAAACCCAGAATTTCAAGTGTTGCCAACCTAACTTATGAAATGAGACCAACTTTACACAACACACTTAATACAGGTAGTTGAGATAACTACTTTGATGTAGTTTGAAACAAAATGGAACATTTTTTGTTTACTTAACCGAAAAATCATTATCAGGCCAACAATTTTAAATTTTCATTTTTACAGTGCATAGACCAGCTATATGAAGTATGATGAAGCAACATTTAATCACTTCGAGGGAAAGTGGGGGTCACTAGTTTTTGGCTACTACATTTTGAGGATCGCGGTGTGAAAAGTTTAGGAACCCCTGCTCAAAGCTACCAGACTCCATTGAGGAAAACAGTAATTCTACCTTAAGGCCAGAGGAGTTGCTAACCTAACGCTGCCTCTGGCCCCGTTAGCTGGTGTGTTTGTGTTACTGTTGTTTGAAATGGTCAGTTTGGATCCTACAGAGGAGTTGTGTAACACAGGGGTTCCCAAAGTGTGGGTCGGGACCCCCTGGGGGGTCGGGGGACACAAATTGGGGTCGTGAGATGTCTTCCAGAATGTTGTTTTTTTTCTAAAAATAGTACATTTGAATCATCATAGTAAAATAATATCAACAAAAACAGTAGCTAAACTTGAAATAAAACCTTGAAAATAGAAAGTGTAATGAGTTTTCTGACTTTCTTTTTGCCAGATGACTCCTAAGTTTAGGGTCAGTGAACAGTTAATTATCAAAAGCATCAGTAGCAGTAGGTTAATTCCTAACAGCACAGGAAACACAGACACATGCTCATATAGGTAGGGTCATTTTCTGCAGACCAGTTAAATGAAGCCACATTAAATCACCTTGAGGGACATAGGGGCACCTACCTTTTAGGGGTCGTGGGCTGAAAAGTTTGGGAACCCCTGATGTAACGCACAGTAGCACAGAGAAGCTAACGGTTGAGGCGTTGGTAGATGAGTAACTCCTTCATTCTGTAAGATGAAATATCTGTTTTTATCAATGGAGTGTGGTTGCTGTAAAGAGAAGGATGTAGCAGCAGTCAGTGAAGAGGGATCCTAACATAACTTTCAGCTGACGCACTCTGATCGGGCACTTATCCTCAGGAATTACATCACAGCAGTTACAGCTGATACTTGCTGAAACAAACTAGCTGAGAAGTTGTAAAGTGGTCTAAACCCACGAGCCATGTACGTACTGAGACATGTAAAAATAAGGCCAGGTTCAAATAGACCATTATTCCTCTTTAAGGCTAGAGGTCAGAGATAAACTGGCCCTGTAAAGGAAGTGTGCATGCATGTGGTGGCCATGACAGTGGTGCATTGTGGGAATGTCACTGTGCCATCTAGGGCACGCTGCCCTTAATTGATGCTCCACTTCCCTGCTGCTGGCACTGTTCTCTACACGGTTTCTGGGACTGCAGAGCCCCCCCCCTCCCTTCTTCCTCTTTCTTTATGTTTTTCTATATCTACCTCTTTACATCCTGTCACACAGCTCCCTGTGTGGCTGCTTTTCCTTTTTTTACAAAGTGTAGTAGAGGACATGGCGCAGTTTTTGAAGTATAAATAGCACCCCATAAATAGAACAAAAGATGATTGTTTGCTATGTGACAAACTTCCAACTACAAGTGGACTGCTAGCCCAAATTTTTTAATAGTGTGCGTGTGTCTCTAAAAGCGTGCATGCATGTCCACACTCCCAGAAACCTAACCACGCTACAGTGAAATCTGAATACTCAGTATGTCGACAGGCTTATTCTCTGTTCATCTATCCATCTGTTCCCTTCTCTCTTCTTCCTCTGCCAGGTTTTGTTGTGTGCAGTCCCTCTCTCAGGCTGGCCAGCTCCACTGTGATTGATTGTTGTTTTCAGTGTTGTTTATTAATATTTTCTTCTTAGCTTGTCCTTAAGGCTTTCAAACTCACCCCACAGTCTTTATCAGCAGATGGATTTGCTGAGCTCTAGATGATCATTGCTTTTATGAACGTGGACTGAGGACGGCTGTGAGATGCATTTGAAAGCTGTGTATCAAAAAGCTTTTCATTAGATCTTAAGTTGAACTGATTTGCAAATGTGAATCAGTCTGGAACCCTGTCAGCTTATTTCTAATTCCCAATGGGTGTTATCAGTAAGTGTACTAATAATGCCTCTGAATGCCTCAACCAATCAGAGCAACTGAGTAAAACATTTAGTAGTAGTAGTAGTGTGGTAGGCTGCTAGGCTAGGTAGCTAGTACAAACAATCAGTCATAAGGCTTTACACTACCTATAAACCCAGATGTTCTGCATGACATCACCTTGTAAGTTAGGAGTGTTTGTGTCATGTAGACCAGAGGGTTCCCAAACTTTTCAGCACGCGACCCCCAAAATATAGGTGCTCAAGACTTGTGACCCCCACTGTCTCTCAAAGTGGTTAAATGTTGCTTCATACTTCATTTACTACATACTTCAAAATTAGTTTACCTACATGCACATGTGGTTGTTTCCTGTTCTGTTGTGGATTAACCTGCTGCTACTGATCCTTTTGTTAATTAACTGTTAGCTAACCCTAACTCAAACTTCAGGAGTCATCTGGCAACAAAGAAAGACAGAATACTAATGAAATGTACTTATTTGCAGGGTTTTATTTCAAATCTAACCACTATATTTTTACAATAATGGGTAAAATAAGCAAATTTAGATTACTTTAAAAAAATAAAAAATCTGGAAGAAATCTTGCCCCCCCATTGATGTCTCGCAACCCCTCAGGGGGTACCAACCCACACTTTGGGAACCCCTGATGTAGTCTATATGACTGAACGCTGTAACGCTCAATATTCGGCATCAGCATTATTATTAGTACCTAATATTTCTATTATCGTGGGCCTGATATGCTGGACATATGTTGTGTATAAGCTGGAGCACAGCTACCCGCCACTAGCAAGGGCACTTAAAGGTGCTGTTGGTAGGAATGGTGTAAAAAACGTTTCTTTTTTTCTGCTGGGTTTGGAGAAAAGGTCATGATACCCATCAGTACTCATCTGTAAGTGAAGTAATTTGAGATTATGGCGAAGTCTCTGTGTTTTCCAAAGTCTTTGTATCAAGCAATGTTATTATTCCCCTCATTCCCATTATCACAGACCAATCAGAGCTACTCCCTAATCCTCTGTCCTGATTGGTCGAGTGGCGGCCCCACTACGTCGCCCTGATTGGCTGGGAAGCCACTACTTCCTCATAGAACACTTACAACAATCTTTTGTGGGCGGGGTTACGACAGCAGAGTGGGGAGGGGTAGGGTTGACATTCAATGTTTATATCACGACTACCAACATTAGCTTTAATGTCTACTGCTATAATGCTGAACTGTATTACCTGGATGTAAACAAGCACAGACGTGTAAGCATCATAAGCATGTGGACGTAAACTTGGTGGTGCTAGCTTTGCTAACTTTAGCCACACTCAGAAATTTGACATTGTTTACTCACAGACTCTGTGATCCTGTGTTTAAATAACCTGTGCTCACCTTTGACTGTTTCCTGAGTGTTTTCTGACCTGGAGACTTGCAGGTTAGTCAGAAGGTTATCTCAGGAACATTCATAGTAGACAGTGCGTAACATGTCTGTGAAATGCAAGCTAATTAATTGGTCTGTTTTTAGTTGAATGCATTGGTGGTGTGCGGTATATGCGGTATAAATGATATAAATTTGGCCTACGGTAGAGATTTGGACTCTACCCACCAATCGTGAAAACGCTTGTTGATGACGTCATCGTACCTGCCTCAGTGTAAAAATTAAAATGTAAAAAATGGCTTCAAGTACAGAGACTATGGAGCAGGAGGAGCTGGTTAAAAAAAATGGTACTATGTCAGTGATTTGAACTTGGTTTGGATTTAAAAAGTCGGATAGTGAGCAGAAAAACGTCATTTCCAAGATGTGTGAAGTGACCGTGCCTGCAAGCAAAGATAACACGAGCAATTTGTTCTTCCATCTAAAAAAAACAACAACATGTCCTCGAGTATGAGGACGCCCAGTCTCTGAAACGCCCAGTCTCTGAAACGCCCAGTCTCTGAAACGCCCAGTCTCTGAAACGCCAAGTCTCTGAAACGCCAAGTCTCTGAACACAGGTGGGAAGAACAAAGTTTGCCCTTCTACCCAACCACAGCTCTTTCAAAGAGTACTTCCTATGATGAAAAGAGTAAACGTTGGATTGACATTACAAAAGCCATTACGATACACTTGTGCAAAGACATGGTCCTTTTCCAAACAGTGGAACGCAGCGGGTTTCAAGATATGATTAAAACCCTTGATCCGTGATATGTAGTGCCGAGCCGCGAGTATTTTAATGAAACAGAAATGCCCGAACTGTACGTCCAGCTCGGAGAGAAAATTGAAAAAGACCTCCTTGAGTTGATGTACTTTTATTTAAAATATCAGCAATGATATTTGTTCGTTTGCACTATTTTGCACCATAGAGTGTTAAGTTTTAATTTTGAGTTTTGAGATCTGCACTATAAATGTTTTCAAAATTACATTATGTCTGTTTTTGTTTCTTTTTGTTGTTTTTTTTATATAGTTTTTTAATTCAATTCAGCTTTGCTAAGGGACTATATAATCCATTCAGAACTTCCATTATAATTTTTACACTTAAGTTTATATTGCGATATAGTTACCATGAAGGGATTCAATTTATACTGCGATATGAATTTTAGGTCATATCACCGGCACTAATAGGCTTTAAAAATGACAAGATATACAATCAACGTCAGTCTGTTTAATAACCAGCCACAATGCTTGAATTACGATGCATGTTAAAATCAGACTTGGTAATAATTTCATATGTCAGCTAAATGTCTCTCTCTTTAGAACCTTCTCACTGTTCAGGTTTTTTCCATGTGGTTGCAAACTTTCAGTTATGACCTTGTGAGTCAGATTCATTGTTCATCATAATTACAGAAACGAGACCTTGTTGTTTTCGGCCTGAATAGTCCTGTCATGGTTTTGCTGTTGTTATTGTTGCCTTGTTGGTGACTGTGCTGGTGATGCTATTGTTATTGACATCACTGTTGACGTCTGTACTTTTACTTTTAGATGAGCCAAGGATTTCAAAACACTGAATATGCTGATCTCAGTTTGCTATCTCAGTGCTAATAAACTTGAGCTACAAGGATGTCACACAGACACACACATTCTCACACACACACACAGACACACACACACACACACACACACACACACATATACACACACACACGCTGAGCAGGACATTTAAAAGCAACAAAGTCAATTTCTCCTCTCTGCACACGCAGAAATAAAACACTTGCAGTTGCCAGCTGTCAGGTCCTCCCTCATCAGTAAATGAGTCTAATGTGAAATTGTGTGTGTGTGTGTGTGTGTGTGTGTGTGTGTGTGTGTGTGTGTGTGTGAAGGGAGGGGGAGGGGGGCCGCACAGATTGACACGTGTGTCCAGACCTCTGAGTATTAATGATCATAAACTTTAGTCCATTACCGGATCAGCGCTCTATTTTAAGCTTCTGGGCGATCACATCCAGCTTATAACGGCCCCGAGCTGAAAGCCTGTTGTCTCTGTGTGACAGCTGTGTGCGTGCAGTTCTGCTGATGCTCATGTATGTAAACACAGCCACGTGTTCAAAAATCATTCAGAGATGCAAAGTAGCCTCAAAGAAACTCGTATGGCGTATGGTGTTGTCATGATTTCAACTATAAACCAACAGTTGAATAAGTGGCATTTCATATATAATAATCTAAATCAAAAGTGGACTCTGCTGTAGTTTCTGTTTATGCTGTACTCTCTCCCTGCCTACTCGCAGACGTCTAAAAGAAAAGTAGAACCCTTTAAAGACAACACAGCTGTATCTGGAGACGCCATGGTCACCGCCAGAGCCTGAGATGATAGAAACACAACTGTAACAAGTTCAACAGAACTAAAATACCTCCCTGATTCCCTAAAGTCAACACTGTGGCAACAACTCCCATTCCCCATGAGGCTGAAAGTCTAACACTCACATCACCATGGCTCTGTGTCTGCACAATATTCAATTTGATGCTGAAAAAGATAATGTCCTACATGGCTGATTGAAATTGATGTTCCACTTATATTCCCATCTAAATATTACAATTAACCACAGCCTTGACAAAAAGTTTTTAGTTTTGTTTACAAGGTACAGAGTACAGTAAACAGGCATGAGGCCTTGTGCCAAACTATGGTAGTAACCCCAATAACACACATATCATAAGTGAAATGCTTTACATCAGGATTTTTATGATCCTACTGTTGTAGGTCAGGGTGTAAAAATGCACTCAAGTCAACATACTCTACGATACCATGACACAAGTACGATAGTTTTGACAGTCGGTAGCCTATTTATGCCAGCTGTATTTTTTATGTACGTAGGTCTTATTAGCATAGGTTGTACCAACATTAAAATTCCTATTTTCATTCAAGGTAAAGTCTAAAAACTTTTATAATGGCATTTTCTTCTCACTTAACCAAACCTGTAACTCAGTCAAAGCCAATACCATGTTGCATTTTGTGGTAGCTTTCATCTGTTTTCTTCAATTTGGTCGATGTCTCTTTCACTCAGCTCCCTGTATGTTTTAAAATCCAACTACTTTTCTCTGCTGTTGACTGATCAGCCATTAACTACCATTCTAAAGTTTTGTACTTTCAAAATAAATTGAGAGAAATATTCAAAATGTCCTCAATATTGTCTACCAATGCTATCGGAAAGCGATGTTTATGTCAGATTAGGGATGTCAATTTCAAGTATTTTGCGTGATCGATCTTTGGAAATGTTAACCATCAATTATCGATTAACATAACAAAACGTAAACATTTTCCATGTCAAAAACAATGCCAAATGCGTTTTTTCCCCTGAATCAAATTTTCCTTCACAACACAATGTATATAACTGACAGTATTGAATATGTAAGGATCATATTGAGATGTTCAAAATGTTAAACACGCTGAATGTCAACATGTGGAGCAGGCTCAGAATCTCTGTGGACATACAGTCATAAAAGTGAAGGCTCAGACTTCAACAAGAGAACTGAACAGAGACATATTTCAGACTCACAGTGTCCAGTTTTCTGTATACTCGTTCTTATTGAGAAAAATAAGCATGTGAACGTGGTTAGGTGTCAGCCGGGAGTCCAACCAGGTCAGAATCAGTCCGGCTGCGGAGAAAAAAAGCGCTTATGGAGACCTGTCACTGAGCCGCAACCCCCAGCTGAGCATCTCACCTTCAGTCAGCTGATTCTGAAGCATACCTTATACTTAAAACACCTCCCTGTTAGCTGAACAAATATGAGACCACATGATGTTTGTTCACCGTGATAGAAAATAGAAACAAAAAATGTGTTGGAATAAGTTCTTAACAATCAATTAATCAATAGTCGATTAATTATTGACATCCCTATGTTAGATTGAAGAGTTGAAATCATAAACTGGATGTGGCGTAACTCCTTCCATGGATTGTTTGATATGTTGGACGTGTGTGATCAGGTTGTACTCCGGGGGTTCGCGTAGCTCCCGTACCTACGCAGAGGCCTACGCACGTAGCTGACATGCACCTCCTCCAAATTGTAACTAGGCGTAGAATCGACACGGACCGCAAGCCCTGTGATTGGTCCTCTCGGCGGCATTGTGTTTCCCGCATTTATATCACTTCCGGGATCCCGGACATCGGCCGCTCATCAGCTCTGTATTTCATCTCCTCCTCTCTATTCTTCATGTAATCATGTCTGTGTGACAAACAGCAACATGTATCAGCTGTAGATTAAAATAACACGCTCTGAATCTCTGTGGAAAAGGAAACAGAGATTGTAGCGGGGTCGGAAGGAGAGACCACACTGTTGCTGCGCGACACGGACACATTGACGCACAAGTATGTGGTGCTCATGTCCGTGTCAGCCCCTGCTGCGTAGGGGCGACGCAGAAGTATAAATCAGCCTTAAGTGGGAAACATGGGTAAAAAAGGCAGATACCAGCCCCTGCTGTTTAAAACAGGGTACTGCAGATCATTTTTCATCTCACTGATTTGGGTTATCCCTCAAGTGCACTGATTTTCAGCTGTCTCGGTATCTTACAACACTCATCGTAAGCTTTCTGGCATTTTAACAGTAGCGCTTATAATGTGCTCTGTCCCTGAAAAATAAATGATGATTAAGGCTTGTTAGAATATAGTGTAAGCTCTGTTTGTGTGTAAATATATTCACTGGCGTGGCTGTCAATCCTTGAAAACTGTTTGAACCCAATGTCAAGTCAAATAGTTGTTTTTAGAAACTTGGCACCCTCTCAGTCAGAAGCTTCCATCTCTCTCTCTTCCATTTATTCTGTCAAGTGTCACTTATTAGTCAGATTTAGTCAGCTATTTGTGAGGTGTGGCATTACACATCAAAAACACTTCACACTTGCCGTTTTTGTTCGAGGCAGCTTGCCCTGACATCCTGCAGTGACTCCATCTTTGTCACTTATGTAAGCAAGATGAAACACTGTTTCCACTTAACCTATTATTAGACTTTATTATATATAAGTCTGTGTACAGAAACACACAGTGTGGAGACGGGGTGGAACACAGACTGTACACACACCTACATATCGCTTGATGATGACTATGCACGATGTATCATAAACTCACACATGAGAAAAGGGATTGATGCAGGTTCTCTGGGGCATCTGTCGAAACGAGTCGTCGGTGGTGATGTTCCCGAGCGGAGGATTTAGTTTCACGCCTGTTGTGCAATCCCAAGGGGTTCCAGACAACAACATCTGCTGTTCGAGAGGGAAATCAGTGCAACAGCCTGCTGGGAGACAAATGTTGTTTGTTGTGATCAAGTTAGAAGTCAGGAGGGTGTCCACGTTTTGGTGATCAAGGTTGACAGGGTGCTAGAGGTCAATAGAGTTGTAGGGACGTGAGCGGTGTTAATAACTGTCTTCCTGAAGGCCACTGGTCTCTCAGAACATAATTAGAAGTCAACAAAGGACACCGTGTTGTAATCTGTGTCTCCATAAATTTGCTGCCTCACTTTAACAGAGAGGAGCTACACTGCATATGAAGAATGCTCTGGTTGTTTTATATGTTTGAATCCAACTTGTTAAGAAAGGAGCATAAGATTTCTGTGTTCAGTAAATATTCTAATATTCTTTAGTTGACAAGGGAAATGAATAGGGATGTGCATATTGAGTTGACTAAAGGATTAAAACTGGAATTACTAGCCGGTTAAACAAGTTCTTAATACTTTTGTTGTTTTAGGCCCAAAGTGCCTGTCATATGTTGTGTCATAGATCAAGCACAGCCACCCGCCACTAGCCTGAGCTGTAGCGGTTGATGACGACAACTTGTAAACAAGCACAAATGGCAGATGGTGTCTTTGGCAGTATTTTGATATTAAAAAAAATTGAGGTAAAGTTATATAAAAGCTGTGTCTGAATAACTCACTGGACAAATGTGTGACCAGCACAGGCATGGGAAAATTAACCTGTAGGGAAGACTGAAGACTGGTACTGCTTCTACTTTGAAAACATTTGCCACACTCAGCAAATGCAATGATAGTGTTAACCCTCGGACTCTGTGATCCTGTGTTAGGCCATGTTAAAATAATTGTGCAAAATTTTGACTTTTTTATCAACTTGGACCAGTCAGCTGGTCAAAATGGAAATTTTCAGATAAATACAATTATTTTTTAGATATATTTTTTTTGGGGGGGGGGGGTTGGCCTTTATTTGATAGGACAGAAGAGAGACAGGAAATGTGGGGAGTAGAGAGTGGGGGAAGACATGCAGGAAATGGTTGACTGGTCGGGAGTCCGACCGGTGACCTCTGCAACAAGGACTATAGACTCTGTATGTGGGGTGCTTAGACCGCTAGGCCACCAGCGCCCCATATAAATACTATTCTTAGTTGTTTTGGAACATCCCTGGAACTGAACTATGCAACACTAAACAGCTGAAAAACCTGTTTTTGATGTTTTCCCAGAAGGTGGTGGAGACCAAAGCAGAGGTAAAAATAAAGTTTCATTCAACAAGTAGCCACAAATATGGAACAAAATTTGTTGATAAACAAGGAAAAAGAAAACACTCCGAAAAAAGTCAAAATTGTTTGTTCAACACAGCTTAACATGAGATCACAGAGTCTGAGGTCAAAAAATATCATATGGGTCTGCTGGGTGTGGCTAACATCAGCAGAGCTAGTACCACCAGTCTTTGGTCATTGTAGGTTAACGTCCACATGCATGTGCTGGTTACACATTGATCCAGTAGATCTGTTACACAGTCCACTTTATCTCCATTTTCTAAATCAGAATGCTGCCAAACTGTGACGCACAATGAGAAGCCTTGTGTCATTTGTGCTTGTTTACATCCCAGTACTAGGGAATTATAATATTATGGCAGCAACACAAGCAATGTTGTTATTCAAACAGTGGATAGTTTTCTGAGACACTGTAATAACTAGATAGTTGTTTGCGGTCCGGACTTCATTAGTAACAAATTGTATTGTCAGAGAATCTGTGGATTTACATGAAGGATTGCTTAGCTTATTATGACACAGACTTAAACGTAAACCCCCCTGAGACCTGCAAAGCACCTGGTTGACCCGTTAAATGTGTAGTATGTGACCTGTTAAAGACCACATGAACCACAGGTACACTGAACAGGCTGTGGAGATACTGTGGCTTTGTGCTATCACCACATAAAGTGTCTGAAACTGTAAAAAGTGCTGTTTGAACTTTACAGCCATTGGTTTATATAAATGCGTATAAAGTCATTATTCTGATGCTGTTTTGAAGAAACTCAAGCAGAAACCTGCTGACAGGTTTTTACACAACCACTACCTGAACAGAAAGTCAAGTCAGAAAGCAGCTTAGCATATTACTCTGGAGGCCTTACTGCTTCTGACAGCTGTAGAGCAAAATATAACAAAATACCAGCGTAGAGCGGGAGGAGGAGGAGGAGGAGGAGATAACAGAGGGGGAATGAGGAATTGTTGTGAAAAGGGATGAGGGTGGGGAATAGAAGCACATAAAAGCCTAAAGGGGGTAGCCTCGGGGGGGCTGAGAGGTGTCCTGTGCCATTGCTGAAGGAGAAATATGTTGGAAGTTATTTTGCCAGTCAGTCTTTCTCTCCTTTCCACCATCTGCCATCTCCAGAAACTGGAACTGAGAGATTCTCCTCCTTTTCATGCTTTTAGATTTCAAATTCAACCTGAGGCCCTCTTCATATGAATACTGATATTTACACCAGTGCAGCATGTCTTCTACAAGTGCAATATGCACTATATCTACAATGCAATATACACTATCTGCTGGATTATGCATTACCTGGTGTGCTTTAAACATTATTTGCCATACAAAATACATTTGAATACTATACCGTCTACTTTGTGTTACTATTGATTCTATATTACAAATGATGCTTTAAGTTGAGCCCTTAATGTGAGATAGCTCTACTTTTCTGAAATAAAGAGAAGCTTATGGATACCTACAACTTGCGCAATAACTGCTAGCACCTAGCATAATATTGCTAAAATGAATGAAATTGTAGCTTCATCACATAATAATGAATCAATAGTGAACAACTGTGCAGTGTAAGGCTAAGGCATAGACTGTATAAAATATGGACGTTGTATCCATGACGTCATCCATCTGTTTCTGAAGAGCTGTTTTGAGGCAATATTGCTTCTGTTGAGCCAGTGTGATGTAAAGAGGCGGAGTTTGAGCCTCCTTGCCAACAGCTACAGTGTTCCCGCAGTCAGCTGTTCCGCTCATTGGAAGACTAGTAATCTCAATATCTTTGAAATTGCCGCGTTAGAAAAAAATTCATAGCCACAGCTGGCAGGAATACCAGATTACAACCAGGGACTGGTGAAAACAATGACATTTTTTACTTTTAAAGGGAGATAATATTACCATTAATTTTAAATTTTTGAGCATTCAAAATCATGTCCCACACCTAGTTCTGGAGCCAAAAAGAATCATCAACCAGAGGGTCTCAGCCCGGGTTTCTCTCTGTGAGGCTTTGTCCTCGGCAGGGACACAAAGATCTGAGCTTGGCTTTCTTTCTTCTCGCTTCTCGTGTAGACTGTGGTGAGGAAGAGAATGGGTTTTACGGCTGGGATTGAGTAAGAGTAAAGGCTGATTTATACTTCTGCGTTGAATCAACGGCGTACCCCATGCCGGGTGTCCGCGTAGCTCCCGTACCTACGCCGAGGCCTACGCACGTAGCTGACGTGCACCTCCTCCAAAATGTAACTCCCCGTAGGGCCGACGCGGACCGCAAGCTCTGTGATTGGTCCGCTCGGCGGCTTTGTCTTTCCCGCATTTAAAGCACTTCCGGGATCCCGGACATCGGCCACACATCTGCCGTGTATTTCATCTCCTCCTCTCTATTCTTCATGTAATCATGTCTGTATGATAAACAGCAACATGTATCAGCTGTAGATTAACAGAACACGCTCTGAATCGCTTTGGAAAAGGAAACAGAGATCGTAGCGGGACCGGAAGCAGGCGGCCGGCTATCAGAGAGACCGCACTGCCCTCAGGCGTTTCGGCGGAGAATAGCTGCGCGACACGGACACACCGACGCACAAGTATGTGGTGCTTATGTCTGCGTCAGCCCCTGCTGCGTAGGGGAGACGCAGAAGTATAAATCAGCCTTAAGATAAGGAAACTTTGTAAAAGTAAACATATTAGTCTCAGTCCAGGGATGAGGGTGTGAATAAAGACGTTGGTTAAACTTGGGGACCACTATTATCCATCAGCCATTAGAGAAAGTAAATGGTGCTTCAAGGAAACAGGAGTAAATAAGCTGATATGCATACAGTACATGAAGGTTCCCTGGATGATAAGACTCTGTTTTCCTATAAACAGGCGTGTTGGAACATGTTTGGTGGTATGTGTGTGATTGCAGTTACATGCAAATGCATCATCTTAGGAGTGTTAGCTGGAAGTGTTTCACCATGTAGACGTGGTGCATTAAAGCTTCTTGTGGTCCGTTTGAATTCTACCAAAAGAAACACCAAATGACTTGTTTTTTTCATCTTGTTACCAAGAGGATGTGCAGTTACCAGCAGGTTTTCAGTTCGTACACTGAGAGCCTCTGAAGAAAGACTCAAAGGTGTCATCGTAGGGTTAGCTGCTGCTCTGTCTCCTATGGATGTTTCTATAACAGCATAGTTGTTTGAGTTATAAAGGTATAGTAACCATGAGTCAACAAACTTGACATTTTGTGCAGTTTATTTTCTGAAGAGAGTTCCCAAATCATCGTACACATTTGAGACGTGTTCACATCTTTTATCAAACTGCATCATCTCTGTGATAACTTTTTGTTTGCCAATAACTCACCTCCTTCTTGTCATCATTTAACATTTTGTTCGCCATCCTGACCTTTATTTATCCTGCAGCAGTCAGATTGCTGAGATTAGTGCGACAACATGTTCCCAAGAAGTATTTTGGCCAGCACGCAGCAGGTTGCCATGGTTACAGCTTGCTGTTGCCCATCAGATTGTGAATGATCGCCACCGTTAATGGAAGCAGCGCTGCAGCAGCTCTGCTGGCCAGCAACACACACTCTGTCTTATGGACAGGTAATTTAAGGGCAGGCTGCGCATGCACACACACACACACACACACATGCACACAAACACACATAAACATCCAGGAGAAAGCACACTCTCCAGAAACACACACTTCAACACAAAAATATGAGCCAAGTCACAAAAAATAGCCCACAGTCACACACACACACTATCTGAAAATGTCAGA